>NC_053496.1:34855131-34965131 GCF_905171775.1 Rana temporaria
AAGGCCGCTGTGCACAGGATTTTAAGAAGATAATATAAAGACAGAGTAAGGTACTTATACCAACTTTATTTATAATACAAAAAAAGTTTTTTTTAAAGAACACATAACTGGATTGAGAAGTGGCTTTTAATATCCATTTGGAGTATGGCTTTAAATTAAAGTGGTTCTCCACCCTAAAGTGGAGTCCCGCTGATCGGAACCCTCCCCCCTCCGGTGTCACATTTGACACCTTTCAGGGGGGAGGGGGGTGCAGATACCTGTCTAAAGACAGGTATTTGCACCCACTTCCGGCCACACGCTACAGGCAAAAGACGGGTTTTTCTGACTTCCCGTCTGTTGCCCGTTGTGTGCTGGGAACACTCGGCTCCCAGCACACAGCGGGAGCCAATCGGCGGGCGCAGTGCGACTCACGCATGCGCCGTAGGGAACCGGGCAGTGAAGCCGCAGAGCTTCACTTCCTGGTTCCCTCAGCGTGGATGGCGGGGGGAGCAGCAGAGAGACGAGCGATCGCTCGTCATCTGCTGCGATCAGCCCTGGACTCCAGGACAGGTAAGTGTCCTAATATTAAAAGTCAGCAGCTGCAGTATTTGTAGCTGCTGGCTTTTAATATTTTTTCCCCATGGCACATCCGCTTTAAGAGTCATTAACACAAGAGACACTGAAGGGAACATCTGAAACCTATGAATTTCCAATGCTATGGAGAAAAACAATGAAGCTGCAATAAAATCAGAAAGTCCACTTATTGACCCTGAAGTCCAAATATAGCTTGGGAAAAATAAATAAATAAAAAAACAGCTCAGGCAGCAGTACTTGCCCTCATTCTGGAGCAGTCCCTGTAGTACTTCTTTTCCACCACAAGATGTCATCAGTCTTTCGGGTTAAATGACGCGAGGACTGAGGACAATTGTATACACTATGGCCCAGATTCACAGAGAGCGGGCGCACATTACGCCGCCATAGCGCAAATAATATACGCTACGCCGACGCAACGCAGAGAGGCAAGCATGGAATTCACAAAGCACTTGCTCCCAAAACTGCGCTGGGTTTCCTAGGCGCAAGCCGGCGTAGGTGGAAGTGGGCGTGAGCCATGCCAATGAGGCGTGACCCCATGCAAATGATGGGCTGAGTCTCAGACAGATACGTCTAATGAACGGTGCATGCGCCGTCCTGTGGACACATCCCAGTGCGCATGCTCACAAACACGTCGGAACAACTGCCTAAGATACGTCGGATCACTGCCTACGGCGTAAACGTAACCTACGCCCAGTCATATTCACGTCCAACGTAAAATACGCCGGATTGTGTTCCCTGGTGCATCCTATGCAAAAAACTGGCAATGACGGCCCCCCCAGCCCCCTGGTTTTACTTACCTAAGCCCCGAATCTCCGTGGGCTCGTTCCCGCGACGGTTTCCCCCAGCTTGAGTCGGCTCGTCATTGGATATTGATAGCAGCGCAGCCATTGGCTCACGCTGCTGTCAATCATATCCAATGACGCAGCACGCCGGGGGGCAGGGCCGAGTGATACAGTGAGCGGCTATAGCCGCCGGCTGTATCACGGGAGCGCGCCCGCAAGAACTTTCCACCATGCTCGCTCACTCGCATGAAGGTGGAAAGTTCTTACAGGGGGGAGCCGAGACAGCCGCCGAAGGGCCCCAGAAGACCAGGCTCGGGGCCACTCTGTGCCAAACAGAGGTAAGTATAACATGTTTGTTATTTTTTTAAAAAAATTCTCTTTAGTGATCCTTTAACAACTAGCGGACCGCCGGCCGTCGTTATATGTTGGTATTTTTTGACATAGAATACCGGGATTATGGCAGCACATAGCTGCCACAACCCGAGTATATTTTTAAATGATGGGCTGTCCTCTTTCTGATAAAAGTGGTCTTGGTGGCGGATTCGCCGCAAGATCACTTTTATCGGGGGCGAGAGAGAGATGCCCCCCTCCCGCCACACTCAGGTCGTCTCCACCGCTTACCCGTAGCGGCAAAGGCGATTGTGTCCTCTCCCCTCTGAGACATGGAGCCGAGTGAGGGGAAGATGGCCCCCACTCGGCTCCATAACATTGGATGATTGAAGCAAAGTCAAACGTCACTTCCGCCCCAACGGTCTTAAAGGGGGGGAAAAAAGACATTTATTTATTTTTTATTGCATTTAGGTGTAAATGTAAGATCGGAGGTCTTTTTGACCCCATATCTCATATTTAAGAGGTCCTGTCATGCTGTTTTATATAAAAATGGTGTTTAACCACTTCCAGACCTTAGGTGTTTTTCAGATTCGGTGTTTGCAAGACTAAAACAGTTTTTTCTGCTAGAAAATGACTTAAAACCCCCAAACATTAAATATTTTTTTTTCTAACACCCTAGAGAATAAAATAGTGGTCATTCCAATACTTTTTGTCACACCGTATTTGCGCAGCTGTCTTACAAGCGCACTTTTTTTGGAAAAAATGCACTTTTTTTAATTAAAAAATAAGACAACAATAAATTTGGCCCAATTTTTTTATATATTATGAAAGATAATGTTACGCCGAGTAAAATGATGCCCAACATGTCACGCTTAAAAATTGCGCCCGCTCGTGGCATGGCGTCAAACTTTTACCCTTAAAAATCTTGATAGGCGATGTTTAAAAAATTCTAGAGATTGCATTTTTTGAGCTACAGAGTAGCTCTAGAGCTATTATTATTGCTCTCGCTCTAACGATCGCGGCGATACCTCACTTGTGTGATTTGAACACCGTTTTCATATGCGTGCGCTACTCGCGTATGCGTTCGCTTCTGCGCGCGAGCTCGTCGGGACAGGGCGCTTTAAAAAAAAATTTTTTTTTTTTCTTATTTAGTTTTATTTATTTTATTATTTTTTACACTGAAAAAAAATAAAAAAATAATTTGATCACTTTTATTCCTATTACAAGGAATGTAAACATCCCTTGTAATAGAAAAAAGCATGACAGGTCCTCTTAAATATGAGATCTGGGGTCAAAAAGACCTCAGATCTCATATTTGGGCTTAAATGCAAAAAATAAAAAATAAATAAAAAATGTCATTTTTTCAAATGACCAAAAAAAAATGTTGTCTCTTTAAGAGGCTGGGTGGGACTGACGTTTTGACGTCACTTCCGCCCAGCCAAGCTATGGGGACGAGCGAAGGAGATTTTTCCTTCAGTCTCGTCCCCGCTCACCAGCTGACAGCACCCGATCGCCTCCGCCGCTACCGACGGCTCCGATAACGGCGATCTCGTGGTGAATCCGCCGCGGAGACCGCCATTATCGGATTCCAGACCGCGCACACTAAAAATTGATACCTCGGTTGTGGCAGCAGCTGCTGCCGTTACCGAGATATCAATCTTTAAAAATAGGACGTACATCGTCGCGCGCAGGTCTGGAAGTGGTTAAACCACACACGTGAGGTATCGCCGCGATGGTTAGAGCAAAAGCAATAATTGTAGAAAAAGACTTCGGGCCAGATCCACAAAGAACTTACGGCGATGTATCTATTCATACGCCGCGTAAGTTCTACGATGCGCCGTCGTATCTTTGTTTTGTATCCACAAAACAAGATACGACTGAATGGGGGCTAGATCCGACTGACGTACGTCTTAGTACGCCGTCGGATCTTAGGTGCATATTTACGCTGGCCGCTAGGTGGCGCTTCCGTTGATTTCCGCGTATGCAAATTAGGTAGATACGCTGAATCTTAAACGTACGTCCGCCCGGCGCATTTTTTACGTAAGGCTTTTTTCGGCGTAACGTTACCCCTGCCTCTATGAGGTGTACGCAATGTTAGGTATGGACGTCGGGACAGCGTCGAATTTTCCGTCGTTTGCGTAAATAAATCGTTCGCGAATAGGGCTTTGTGTAAGTTACGTTCACGTCGAAAGCATTGACTATTTGTGACGTGATTTCGCGCATGTGCACTGGGATACGTCCACGGATGGCGCATGCGCTGTTCGTAAAAAGCGTCAATTACGCGGGGTCATACCAGATTACCATACAACACGCCCACTCCAAGCCTACTTTGAATTACGCGGGCTTACGCCGGCAGATTTACGTTACGCCGGCCTGCATATGGGAGCAAGTTCTTTGTGGATACCCTAGGAGCCACTCTGATTTGCGGCGGCGTAGCGCATATGAAATGCGCTACGCCCACCTAAATATACGCCCGTTTTGGTGGATCTGGCCCTTCCTCTGTAACTCAAAACTGGAAGCCCCTAGACATTTTTAAACTCTTCCTATGGAGATTTTTAAGGGTCAAAGTTTGTCGCCATGTTGGGTATCAATTTACTCATCGTAATATTATCTTTTACAATATAAAAAATTAAAATGGGTTAACTGTACTGTTGTCTTATTTTTTTATTAAAAAATGTGTATTTTTACCAAAAAATTTCGCTTGTAAGGTTGCTGCGCAAATACGATGTGACATAAAGTATTGCAACGACTGCCATTTTATTCTTTAGGGTGTCTGAAAAAAAATATATACTGTTTGGGGGTTCTAAGTAATTTTCTAGCAAAAAAAATAAATGATTTTAACTTGTAAACACCAAGTTTGAAAAATAGGATTGGTCCTTAAGTGGTTAATAAACAATTGATGTCAATGGCCCAGATTCTCGTAGGAATTACGCCGGCGTATCTCCAGATACGCTGCCGTAACTCTGAGTTTGAGGCGTCGTATCTATGCGCCTGATTCTTAGAATCAGTTACGCATAGATTTGTCTTAGATCCGTATCTAAGTTGCATATTTACGCTGGCTGCTAGGTGGCGCTTCCGTCGATTAACGCGTTGAATATGGTAATGAGCTAGATACGCCCATTCTCAAAACGTACGTGCGGCCGGCGCATTTTCTTACGTCGTTTACGTTAGGCATTTTTGGGCGTAAAGTTACCCCTGCTCTATGAGGCGTAGATGAGGAGTACCAATGTTAGGTATGGACGTCGGAACAGCGTCGGATTTTTCACGTTTTAAGTCGTCCGTGAATGGGGCTGGACGTAAGTTACGTTCACGTCCACTAGGCATTGAGCAGGCGCAATTTAATTTGAAAATTCGACGTGATACTGAGCATGCGCGCGCATGCGCCGTTCGAAAAAAGCGTCAAATACGTGGGGTCACAATTAATTTCCATAAAACACGCCCACCACTTCCACATTTGAATTAGGTGGGCTTACGCCGGCCCAGTTACACTACGCCGGCGTAACATAAAGCGCAAGCTCTTTGAGAATACGGGACATGCCGCTCTAAGTTACGGCGGCGTAGTGTATCTCAGATGCGCTATGCCCGCCTAAAGATAGGCGATTCTACGAGAATCTGGGCCAGAATGTTTCACCTACCAGTGAATTTATCCCAAATTGTCCCATTTCACCATAAAAAAGGCAAAAACTTCCAATGTCGCTTGTTACTACTTCTCCACGCTGCACATGCGACTCGCATGCAGGAAACCAGCAGAGAGAAGCGTTTGCAGAGACGTACCTGGGGAACGCGGGGAAGTGTCCTTGGATGGGGGACAGCTGGGCTCCTCTCCGCCACCATTACATTCCGCACACATCTCCCATCAGGTGTCGCCACCCCGTTTATTTTGATCTTTTTAGAACGCCTTAATGATTTCAGGCGGAACACCTCGTACATATTCATCAGGCCACATCAAAGGGATTATCTGGACCACAAATCGGTTTTGCGCACATTACACATTGCATAAATAATGATCAGATCCTGGAAGATTGAAGGGAAAATAGGTCTTAAAGAGGAAAAAGATTCATCGCCTGATTGCTGAATGTTTGTTAGACTTCCCAACTTCCCGAGAGCTTCGAAGGAAAAGCCAAAACGTTCTGCTTTGTTTTGGATGGAGAAGTGGCTAATCTTGTAAAACTGTGAATGGCTATCACAGGAGTCACATAATTGGGATCCCATCCCGCCAGCTCCTCCTGATTATAAAGGGTGAGCTGTCAGTGTGCTCTCAGCACAGAACAGCAGCATGCCAAGGGGCCACTATTTGCGTAATAATACATTACACTGGCAGACACGGGTTAAGATAAATAAGGATTATATATTGTCCAGGCAGGGCCGGTGCTACCACTAGGCAACCGCCTTGGGTGCACTGCTGCTTAGGGGCGCCGGCCACAGAGTTCCTACTCTCTTCTGCAACAATTAACTAAATCTCAGCATCAGCAAGCAAACATTAATTGATGGGGGCTGGTGAGGCTGCATTGATGGGTGTTGGTGAGGCTGTATTTGATGGGCGCTGGTGAGGTGGCATTTGATGGGCCCCCGGTGAGGCTGCATTGATGGGCGCTGGTTAGGCTGTATTGATGGGCACTGGAGAGGCTGCATTTGATGGGTACTTCATTAAAAAGGTGAACATGGAACTGGGTTTGGGACTTTGAATGAGGCATGTGGATGACACATGCCTCCATCCCTGAAAATTGAAGGAAAGAAAGGGTTGGGACTTTAAATGAGATGCGTGTTGATGCAAACAGTATGTATAAGTAAATAAATAAAGTAGTATAGCGTAATAACCAGGCTCAAACTTACCAACCAAATTGCAAGCCGAATTCAACTGTCTAACTTAGTATGTTAAAAGCAGAGGATTGGTTGCACACATTTGCAAATATATGGATAAGCCTTCATCAAAAAGGTGGGGTATACATGGGCAGGACAAAGAGGGTGGAGGCAGGGATGGAGCCAAGGTGGGGTGCGACAAAATTAGGTTTTCGCCTAGGGTGTCAAAACTTCTTGCACCGGCCCTGTGTTCATGGGTGGGGATTGCAATGGGGGAGTTTTGCTTTAACCACTTCCATACCGGGCCAATTCTGGCACTCCTCTGCTACATGTAAAAATCATAATTTTTTGGTTGAAATTTTTTTATTTTTTTCACAAGAAATGGTTGAAAATTATTTAGAACCCCCAAACATTATATATATATATATGTTTTTTGAGCAGACACCATAGGCAATATAACGGTCATTGCAACTTTTTTATTTCATGAATTAAAAAATAACAAATCAGTAAAGTTAGCCCAATTTTATATAATGTGAAAGATGATGTTACGCCGAGTAAGTAGATACCCAACATGTCACGCTTTAAAATTGCGCACTCTCATGGAATGGCACCAAACTTCGGTACTTAAAAATCGCCATAGGCCACACTTTCATTTTTTTTCTACAGGTTACCAGTTTAGAGTTACAGAGGAGGTGTAGTGCTAGAATTGTTGCTTGCGCTCTAACGCATGCGGCGATACCTCACATGTGTGGTTCGAACGGCGTTTACATATGTGGGCGGGACTTGTGTGTTAGCTTCTGAGCGCAAGCTACCGGGGACAGGGGCGTTTTAATTTTTAATTTTTTTTTACTTTGTTTATTTATTTATTTTTACACTTTTTACATTTCATTTTTTTTTTATCACTTTTATTCCTATTACAAGGAATGTAAACATCCCTTGTAATAGGAATCTCTCGTGACAGGTCCTCTTTATGGAGAGATGCAGGGTCAAAAAGACACCAGATTTATTCAGATATCCTCCCTAAAAGTCAAGGACGTCATATGACGCCGTGCGGTAGGGAAAATCCTGCCCACAGCGCTAGATGTTGCTACCATCCAGAGAAGGGCCCCTTATCCTCAGTCCATCAAAGTGTACAGAAATTCAAGGGGCGATATGATTTAACTTAAAGGGTAACTTTCGTGGAAAAAAAACTAGCAGATAAAATAATAATACAACATATACAATTGCGACACAAGACATATTGTAATTGAATGTTATTAACCGCTTGCCGACCAGCCGCCGCAGTTATACGGCGGCAGGTCGGCTCTGCTGGGCGAGATGACGTAGATCTACGTCATCTGCCGAGCAGCCAATAGGGGCGCGCACGTGCGCCCCCTGCTCGCCCCTGACGACGATGCGCGTCGTTACAGAGCGAGAACCGGGAGCTGTGTGTGTAAACACACAGCTCCCCGTCCTGTCAGGGGAGAAATGCCTGACTGTCTGTTCATACAATGTATGAACAGCGATCTGTCATTTCCCCAAGTCAGTCCCACCCCCCTTCAGTTAGAACACACCCAGGGAACATACTTAAGCCCTTCCTCGCCCCCTAGTGTTAACCCCTTACCTGCCAGTGGCATTTTTATAGTAATCAATGCATTTTTATAGCACTGATCGCTATAAAAA
Source organism: Rana temporaria (assembly GCF_905171775.1). Lineage (NCBI taxonomy): Eukaryota > Metazoa > Chordata > Amphibia > Anura > Ranidae > Rana > Rana temporaria. The sequence continues at coordinate 34,863,279 of NC_053496.1, forward strand.
ATGCCAATGGTCCCAAAAATGTGTCAAAAGTGTCCGCCATAATGTCGCAGTACCGATAAAAATCGCTGATCGCCGCCATTACTAGTAAAAAAAAAAATATTAATAAAAATGCCATAAAACTAACCAATTTTGTAAACGCTATTGGCCAGATCCACATACATGTAGAACGGCGCAGCGTATCAGAGATACACTACGCCGCCGTACCTTACCTGGCGCATTTTCGAATCCTCAGCGATTTGGCGCCGTAAGTTACGGCGGCGTAGTGTATTTCTGGCGGCGGATTTCAAATTGGGCGCGTTGGGGACGGGTTTCATTTAAATGAAGTGCGTTCCCGCGCCAAATAAAATGCGCATGCGTCGTCAAGAAATTTACCGCCGTGCTTTGCGCGAAATGACGTCGCAACGATGTCATTTTTTGAACGTGATTTACGTCCATCCCTATTCACGGACGACTTACGCAAAAAAATAAAATTTCGATGCGGGAACAACGGCCATACTTAACATGGCAAGTCTATGTATACGCCGAAAAATACCAGCTTTAACTATACGCCGGAAAAAGCCAACTACAGACGACGTTAGAAAATGCGACGGCCGCGCGTACGTTCGTGGATCGTCGTAAATCGCTAATTTGCATACCCGACACGGAAAACGCCACCCAGCGGACGCCGAAGTATTGCATCTTAGATCCGAAGGCGTACGAAGACGTACACCTGTCGGATCTAACCCAGAAGCCGTCGTATCTTGGTTTGAGGATTCAAAACAACGATACGACGCGGGAAATTTGAAAGTACACCGGCATATCAGTAGATACGCCGGCGTACTTCGTCTGTGGATCTGGTCCTATAACTTTTGCGCAAACCAATCAATAAACGCTTATTGCAAAAAAATTTTTACGAAAAATATGTAGAAGAATACGTATCGGCCTAAACTGAGGAAAAATTTTTTTTTTTTCGATATTTTTGGGGGATATTTATTATAGCAAAAAGTAAAAAATATTCAGTTTTTTTAAAAATTTACGCTTTATTTTTGTTTATAGCGCAAAAAATAAAAACTGCAGAGGTGATCAAATACCACCAAAATAAAGCTCTATTTTTGGCAAAAAAAAGGACGCAAATTTTGTTTGGGAGCCACGTCGCACGACCGCGCAATTGTCACTTAAAGCGACGCAGTGCCGAATCGCAAAAAGTGGCCTGGTCTTTGACCAGCAATATGGTCCGGGGGTTAAGTGGTTAAACATTACCTTTCTTTTACATTTTCTGTAAAATACAATATGGCAACCTGGAGGTGTTCTGTACAAAGATGGTAAATCCAGGAAGTGAACAGGCAGCAGCTTCAGCTGCCCACAGTTAAAATGGCTGCAGCCAGACTCAGTGGAAGGAAATTTCTGCAGCATATTTGGCAAGTACAGAATCACAGAATATCTAAAATAATATGCAAAGTGGTTGGAGGGAAGCTTCAGAATGGCAAAGATGTTTTTATTACAAATTATGTGATTAGTGCAGTTCCTCTTTAAGGTAGATTGACAGGGGATTTTTTTTATTTGTTTAGCGATCCCCCATGATTTATCACTACATATCATTGCATAAAAATGTGGAGGATTGCGCAATTATTGACGATGAATACAGCTCCATCCTACACGCCATTGTTCACTATGTGTAGCGAAGAGGATTTGATGTGATGGAGCTCGTCGTTCACCTCTCAGGAATTCCTGACTGTTTGGTAGCCCCGGGCCCCTTCATTCATTGTAGGTCTGATTCATCCATCGCACCGCGCCAGACGCGGCGGAAGGTGTCTGAAGAGTGAAGTGCGTAGAGCCGACCCCACACACTCCTCGCTCTCTCATCTCCTCTTTACCTTAAACAAAAGAACACCTGAAAAGAAAAGCCGATAAGACACTCGGAGATGAGAAAGTCAATTCTTGATGGAAAAGTCCCTTCGGAAAAATACGCAGTGAAAGTCGCTCATCCGTATGAGCCGCTATTGGTTAGGAAGGATAAAAATAATCTGTATTTCCCTCGCAGGTCTCTAGATAAAGTGTGCCACCGTCGCTAGAGCAGCGCAGTGGGCGGGGCACGGCTTCTTCTGAAGGTGAAAGGCAGTTTTAAAAATTGCTTTAATAGATTTCCATACTGAAGAACAAACATGTCATACATTGCGGCTCACCAGCCTTTAGATGTAATGGCTGCATTTGTTTTCCTTTTACAGGATAAGAATATCTCCTGCAAGTATAGAGAATACCCGTTGATCCTGCCAGAAATCCAGTGTTCCTGGGCTCATTTCACTAAAGAATATCACATGAGATAATTGGATCAGGAGACACATATTTTCCAATTATCTCATGCGATATTTAGAATGTCAATTTACTGTCAGTTTATACGGTACGCACAGTAATAACCGCATAAAATGGCTCTAAAATCAATTCACTATACTATCTAAATAAATAAATACATTTGTTGAATAAGTCATGGTCCAGCCACATGTTATTCAAGGAATATATTTAATTAGCGCTGGTTAAGGAGCCGACATGCGTCCCTAACAGCCAGTAAATAGCTTGTTGTGAATTATCCGGCGGCCGCCGGCTTCCTTAACAACCTGTAAATATCATGGTTGTTAAGGAGTAGGCGGCAGCTGCATCCATAACAACCATGACTCATCTGCTATCAACACGTTTCCCCACTGACAGCAGAATGTAAACAAAAGAATTTCCAGCCATTTAGAAAAATAAATAAATAAATCAGTGTGAGAGTCCTCTCAATCCATACTAGGCCCTTCAGATCTTGTATAGATTTTGAGGGGAACCCAAAGCTAACATTTTTTTTTTTTTTTTTTAATGGAATGGGGTCCTACCTCCTGAACCATGCCAGGCCACAACAATGGGGAGGGGTACATGTTGATGGGGACAAGGGCCTCTTCCCCACAACCCTGGGCAGTGGTTGTGGGGGTCTGAGAGCGAGGGGCTTATCGAAATCTGAAACAAGGGAGCCCCCAGATCCCGCCTCCCCCCCATGTGAATGAGTATGGGGTACGTACCAGTTTTTTTTTGACAAGTCCTCTATTCAATCCCACCCCCTAAAAAAAAAAATTGTCCCCCGAAGTAGATCCAACGCCGGCTCCCCTCTGACAGCAGTTGAGTAATGGTTGTTAAGGACGCGGTGGCAGCCCGCTCCTTAACAACCATGTTGTGTATTAAATCCTGCTAGCTCTCACTACTAAAATACTGCATCACTTTTTAAAAATAGCTCATGCAATATTTTAGTAATGTTTTTTGTGAATTGCAAAAAAATAAAAAATAAATAGGTATTTTACTGCAGTCCTTAAAGATACCGGTTTGTGAATTGAGCCCCCTGTCACTTCCTGTGAGCTGAATTCTTAAACAATGTTATTACTTATTAGCCTTCTCACACTATTAGCTGGATTCAGAGAGAGTTAGGCCGGCGTATCAGTAGATACGCCGACCTAACTCGGAATCTGCGCCGTCCTAAGTTTAAGTGTATTCTCAAACTGAGATACACTTAAACCTAGCTAAGATACGACAGCCTGCGCCGTCGTATCTTAGGGTGCAATATTTAGGCTGGCCGCTAGGTGGCGTTTCCGTTGAGTTCGGCGTAGAATATGTAAATGACTAGATACGCCTATTCACGAACGTACGTGCGCCCGTCGCAGTAAAGATAAGCCGTTTACGTAAGGCGCTTTCAGGCGTAAAGTTATTCCATCAAATAGCTGGACTAGTCAATGTTAAGTATGGCCGTCGTTCCCGCGTCGAAATTTGAAAATTTTACGTCGTAGGGCTGGACGTAATTTACAATCATGTCGAAACCAATACGTCCTTGCGGCGTACTTTGGCGCAATGCACACTGGGATATGTACACGGACGGCGCATGCGCCGTTCGTAAAAAACTTCAATCACGTCAGGTCACCCTCCATTAACATAAAAAAAAAGCCCCCCCATCCTCATTTCAATTAGGCGCGCTTACGACAGCCCTATTTACGCTACGCCGCTGTAAGTTAGGAGGCAAGTACTTTGTGAATACAGTACTTGCCTCTCTGACTTAAGGCGGTGTAGCGTAAATACGATACGCTATGCCGCCGCAAAGATACTCTGAATCCAGCTATATAAGAAAATCGGGTAAACGTTCGTCTGATTTTTCACAGCAAATCGGGACCGATGAACGGAAATTCTCACAAAAATTCTCGTATGACAAAGGCTTCTTTTTGTTGTTTATTGTTTCTGATCATGTGCAGTCTTTCATTTCTGATTTTTCTTCTACGAAAATCGTACGAAAATTTACACATTAAACGAAAATCGTTCGTTATGTTCCCATACGAGAACATTTTTGGAGTTTGTCCATTTGGGAATTTTCCTACGAAAATTCGGAATCGGCTGTCGAAAGTTGTGTACACACTATACAAAAATTCTTTGGATTAAAATGTTCGCTCTATTTTCTTATAGTGTGTACGAGCCTTTAGATACAAGTCAGATTTCTGGCATCCCCTGCAACAAAAATGTAATTTTTGGTGAGATACTCCCAATAGGAAATCACATCTAAAGGGATGCAGGCCCTGCCACTTTCCTCATTAGAGCCATGCAGGTGCAGCAGCTGATTGATAATTATAAAACCACTCCCATTAGACTTACTTCTGCACATTTTCACAGACAAACAGCTTTTTCTTCAGAATAACAAAAGGTAGGAATCTGCAACAAAGTTTGTTAAAATCCTTGGCCCGGATTCAGAGAGCAATTGCGCCTGCGTAACCATAGGTTACGCAGCGCAATTGCTTGCTTGCGCCGGCGTTACGAATGCTCCTGATTCAGGAACATCGTAACGCCGACTGCAGCCTAAAATCTGCTTGGCATAAGGCTCTTATACCACGCAGATTTTAGGCTGCATTCTTGCGATGACCGCTAGGGGGCGCTCCCATTGTGCTCAGTGTATAGTATGCAAATTGCATACTAACACCGATTCACAATGTTGCGCGAGCCCTGCGTACGCAAGTTACGGAGTTTCCGTACGGCGTCTTTAGCGTAAGGCTGCCCCTTCTAATAGTAGGGGCAGCCAATGCTAAAGTATACCCGCCGTTCCCGTGAATCGAGGGCAGCGGCGCAAATTTGCGGGGGCGCAGGGCAAAATCGTTGCCCTGTGCCTCCGTAATTTATGCGCAATTCTTACTAAATCTGGGCCCTTGTAAGTGAAGTTACTCTTTAGGACTTCCGTGTCTGTGTGCTGTGGCCACTCTGTGCCATACAGACTCCATATAGTGACAAGCCTGTGGTCTCTTCTCTGTATTTCGGGATTTGTAATAAGGGTCAGGCGCACTTTAGCATTGCAGACCCCCACATACAATATAAGCACAGAAGACTGATTCATACCGCCACACCCAACTGCTACAGACAAATATTTGATTGTGTATATCTGTCCGAAGATAAGATCAGAGCATAGTAACTGGGCAAAGCATCAACTGGCCCAGCTGGTAAAAGTCATTCATTCCTCTGCGACAAGGACAGCGTATGGAGCTGCATTGCGTCTAAACAGCACCCCAATAAATCTTGCCAGCGCACTTCAATGTACGTGTTGCAGCGCATTACACCTCCTGCTGTGTCAAAGTTGGATCTCCCCAATCAGTATGTAGCATGAGCTTTGCTGATTGTAAAGCTATACAGGGCCGCTGATAGGGTGTACCAGCCAGCCCTCCTGTACTGGGCCCAGACCCCCATCAGTTCAAAAGGGGGGCCTGGGCACCTGCTGAGCAAGAGATCCGGCTGTACTGTCTTATTGCAGACACAGATCCACTTCTGCCTCCCCTGCAGCAATTCCGGCTTCTCCTCCTCTCCCTCCCTCCGGCTGCACTGCAGGGAGATTGGCTCTAGCACATGCTTCCCTTCCATCTGATGCCCCTTTATCTCACAACGCTGCCGATGTTCTATCAGATTACCGCTACCAATCAGATTATGCAAGGGAAGTGACGTTCCGACCAAAATATTCTTACTGCACATGCGCTATGCGTTCCACACACTTTATGATCTGACGGGGAGCAGTAATCTGATAGAACACCCATGCAGACATCTTACTACACCTTAAATTGCAGAGTAAATTTAGCAATTAAGTGAGCATATATATATATATATCAATATCACTGATATCAATGTAGAGTGGGAGGCTCGGAAGAGTGGGAGGACGGGAATTAACGGGGGAGATGAAAAGACCCCAATGGTAGGAACGTTATTGTTTAGTTTATTTTTCTTTCCTTTCTTTTCTTTTCTTTCTCTCTTGTGTCATTTTTTTTTTCTTTTTTTGAGAAGAATGGAAAGAGAGATTGTATTGTAATAATCTAGTGAATATACTTTGATTTTATTCATTTTTGTTAGACGATTGTTATTTCCCATGTTTTGTATAAATGTAGAGGAAAATTTATTTTGAAAATAAAGAAATTGAAAAAAAAGATATCAATGTACTATATTTAATTATATACGCTCACTTTATTGCTAAAATTACTCTGAATTGCAAGATGTAGCTGGGTGTAGTAAGATGTCCGCATGATGTCTATTCCACTGCAGAGCTAAAACCACCACTAGGGGGCGAGAGTGTACCCTGTGAGAGGAGAATGTGTCTTCAATGTAGAAGGGGCGTGTTCTATCAAAATACTGCAACCCGTCAGATCATAAAGCTTGTGGAACGCATAGCGTGCCGTGGGACGCATGGTGGAATGCATCGCGCATGCGCAGTAAGTATTTTTTGGTTGGAACGTCACTTCCGTTGCACAATTTGCTAGTACACCGGCTTCCCTCCCCTCCTCTCCTGCCGGAAGCTTCTGCGGGCAGACAAGGAGATGTTTCATGATGGTGAGTGGGAGAAGAGGGCAGTAAATTGTATTTACTGGCCCATTTCATAATGAACACAGTGAGCCATCCAGGCCAATCACTCCTGTGTCCATTCATCACGGAAGCATAGTTAACTAGGTCTCAGCCCCCATTCACATCTAGGCATTTTAACGCCTGTAGTGCTACGCCGCTGCCGCCAGAGGGATGAAAACACATGTCCCTCTATGGAGATGGTTCACATCTCCACGCCGAACGCCGGACGGCGGACGCCTGCCGCCTGAAAAAAGGTCCCGGACCTTTTTTTCAGGCGGCTTTCGGCGTTCGGCTAGGAGATGGGAACCATCTCCATAGAGGGGGTCAATCTGGGGCACATCTAGGCGGACAATACCGGCGTTTTGTCGCCGCAAATCGCGGTACAAAACGCCGCCATTTGTACCGCGATTTGCGGCGACAAAACGCTGCGAATTTGTCTGCCTAGGTGTGAATGGAGCCTAAGAGCTTGTTTATCTATGCGTTGGTCCTCCTCTCTGCCGGTTTTAACCCTGTAAATGCTGCTTTATGTGGCTGCAGGACAGTTGTGGCATTATACACTTAAATCAGTCTCAATTGGCAGAGGGTACTACCTGCTGAATAATGAATATGATATGCAGTTTAATTTTTGCACCGGAGCAAAGCATCATGGCCACAGCATGTGTACAGCCCTGAGCAGATAAATGCCCTTCTTTAGGCAGGTGGTAAAGCTGAGACTCAACACCCTGCTTTTACTGCCCATGTGAACAAGGCCTTAGGCCCGGGATCACACTGGTGCACTGCAGTTTGGTCGCAATACACGTGTATTCAAAGTTTTCATGTGTTTTACCTGCAATTTTAGCAGGCGTCCCATAGACTTCTGTGAGGTTGTGCGTTTTTGCTGCGTTTTCTCAAAGCGTGCCAAAAGTCCTGCATGCTGCATCTTTGGTGCGCTTTCAGAAAATGCAGCAAATGTATGAGACCTAATAGAAGTCTATCAGAGCGCTGCTGCAACTGCAGGTTAAGCCCTCGTTCACATTGGAGCGACTTGTCCTGCGATTCGCACCCTATTGTCAGCAATGGCCATGTTCAAACAGGTGCGACGCCGACTTTGCCGCGCCACATTGATTTGAATAATCAACTGTAAGGGGGCGGGGACTGACTGATCGGTGTCCCTATGTACAAGGGACATACAATCGGTCTCCTCTCTCCCTGACAGGAAGTGGATCTCTGTGTTTTCAACGTCCCTGGCTCTGTGGCGAGCAATCATGGCCCCGGGCACGCGCATCGGGTCCCCAGTGATGCGGTGAGTGCGTGCGCCACTGGCAGGAATCCCAGGACGTCATATGACAATACGCCGAGCGGGAAGTGGCTAACAATTTTCTAACCATGGATGACCAGCATTAGATTTCACACCTTTTGTTTTGCTGCACCTGAATTGTATAATTAGGCAATTCAATGACAGATCAGGAGGAGTGGCCTCTTGCCAGGGCCGGCCTTTGAGGTGTGCGAGCTGTGCCGCTGCACAGGGCACCATGGGCAACAGGGGGCGCTGTGCGGCACACACAGCTTACAGAATGTGAGTCACATGAGGGCCGATCCTAGATGGGGTGCAGTTCACCCAGGTGCCACAGAGGTGGGGGCGCTCAAGCCCCAGCCTGCCCTATACCACCCCAGCCTGCTCTATACCACCCCAGCATGCCCTATACCACCCCAGCATGCCCTATATCACCGCAACCTGCCCTATGCTACCACAACCTGCTCTATACCACCCCATCCTGCCCTATATCACCCCATCCTGCCCTATGCTACCACAACCTGCCCTATGCCACCGCAACCTGCCCTATGCCACCACACCCTGCTCTATACCACCCCATCCTGCCCTATGCCACCCCAACCTGCCCTATATCACCCCAACCTGCCTTATATTACCCCAACCTGCCCTATATCGCCCCAGCGGTCCCAATACCACCCTATACTTTCATTTACAGGGGCCATTGGGGGGAGGGGGGGGCACCACAGGATTATCTCGCACAGGGCGCCTGAACACCTAAGGCCAGCCCTGCCTCTTGCACACAGGTGGGGTGATCAGGAGGAGTGGCCTCTTGCACACAGGTGATGTGATCAGGAGGAGTGGCCTCTTGCACACAGGTGATGTGATCAGGAGGAGTGGCCTCTTGCACACAGGTGGGGTGATCAGGAGGAGTGGCCTCTTGCACACAGGTGATGTGATCAGGAAGAATGGCCTCTTGCACACAGGTGGGGTGATCAGGAGGAGTGGCCTCTTGCACACAGGTGATGTGATCAGGAGGAGTGGCCTCTTGCACACAGGTGGGGTGATCAGGAGGAGTGGCCTCTTGCACACAGGTGGGGTGATCAGGAGGAGTGGCCTCTTGCACACAGGTGGGGTGATCAGGAGGAGTGGCCTCTTGCACACAGGTGATGTGATCAGGGGGCTCCATCTGTCTCAATCAAATCCAGTTACACGGGAGCTGGTGGGCGGGTCTGAGTCCTGCTGTCTGTGTCAATGGACGCAACGACAGGACTCGGGAGTGCACCCCCATCAGTGGCGGGACAAGGTCATCCAGTGCAAAGGGGCCAAACTGTGCCCCCCTTTCCCTTGGGGTTTGGGTGCCCCCCCATCCCTGCAATAAACCATTGTGCCAGGGGCAGCCTTCCCTCCTGCCCACCCCTTGTACCGGCCCAGGCCCCCATTAAAAGTGTCTCTCTGTGGGGGCACTTAAGGCAGAGGAGGAGCCAGGAGTGCTGCTGGGGGACTCCAGAAAAGGAGGATCTGGGCTGTTCTGTGCAAAACCCTTGCACAGAGCAGGTTAGTATAATATGTTAAACCTTTACTATAGCTTTAAGGCAGGAAAAGTCTGGTGGGCTTGCTGGCCACCGATCAGGACTTTTTGGATAATTTTGGATGCTGGTGTGGAGCATCACGACTTGCGGTATGTGAGGGGGGGGGGCTAAAAATTATTTTATTGCCCCCGCCACTCCAAATGAGGCCATAACACATGATGACATGTTACACACCATATATAATGTGAATGAGCCCTCAGTGCTTCACATAGAATACAGCAATCCACCAGCATGGGATCCTTTACATTGTGGGGGGTCTGGTGATACATTGTTACATATCATTTGTATAATGTCAGGATATGTTATATTGGGGTCGCACTTTAATGCCATTTGTAGCTACTGATACAAATAGGTGCTTGATTAAAAAAAATAAAAAAAAAATGTTGTATAGAGATGTGTGAGTGATGATTGGTAGCTGAGAACCCCCCAGTGTCTGGTTAGTAAGATGTCTTCACACAGCGCCCCCTAGAGGCGGATGTGGGTGATGCGGCGGAGAAGGAATGCGGAGCTCTCATAGTACAGGCGGTCCGGGGGAAGAGCGGAGCCGGGTGATGATCGGGAGATCTCCATCTACAGCCCCGATCCCCGCACACACCGCACCGCTTCCATCACCTCCCTCTACCGGGACCGAGCACAGCCCAGGGCGGAGGAGAAGACGGAAAGTCGGCGGAGAGCCGGGACTGAGTGCGGACACATGGACAAATACACAGGTACCGACCTACCGGGACCTCGGTACTGTCCTCACACATCTGTACATCCCATCATATCACTGTATATAGTACTATAGTGTATAGTCCATCAGATTACTATACACCATATATAATATACTACTATATGTCCCATCATATCAGTGTATATCACACCATATACTATAATATCACTGTATATAGAATATACTAGGACAGCACTCTATATCTCATACTCCAGGACAGCTCTGTATATAACACATCAGTATGACACTGTATATGGGACCAGTGTACAATTTTCCAGCACTGTATATGAGAGACCGGTATATCATTGCATAGCATTGTGTATGGGATCGGTTTATCACTGTACAATGTTGTATATTACACTGGTATATCACTGTACAGCACTGTGTATGAGACCAGTATATTACTGTGCAGTGTAGGAGACTAATAGATCACTGTATGGGACCGTTTTTTTGCTGGACAGCGCTGTGTATGGGACCAGTATATCATTGTACAGTACTGTTATGCATATGAGACCACTGTACAGCGCTGTGTATGGGATCAGTTTATCATTTGTACAGCACTGGATAGTAGACCATTATGTCACTATGTAGCGCTGTGTATGGGACCAGTATATCACTGTAGAGTGCTGTGTATGGGACCGGTATATCACTGTAGAGTGCTGTGTATGGGACCGGTATATCACTGTAGAGTGCTGTGTATGGGACCGGTATATCACTGTAGAGTGCTGTGTATGGGACCAGTATATCACTGTAGAGCGCTGTGTATGGGACCGGTATATCACTGTAGAGCGCTGTGTATGGGACCGGTATATCAATGTAGAGTGCTGTGTATGGGACCGGTATATCACTGTAGAGCGCTGTGTATGGGACGAGTATATCACTGTAGAGCGCTGTGTATGAGACCAGTATATCACTGTAGAGCGCTGTGTATGGGACCAGTATATCTGTGTATGGGACCAGTATATCACTGTAGAGCGCTGTGTATGGGACCAGTATATCACTGTAGAGCGCTGTGTATGGGACCAGTATATCACTGTAGAGCGCTGTGTATGGGACCAGTATATCACTGTAGAGCGCTGTGTATGGGACCAGTATATCACTGTAGAGCGCTGTGTATGGGACCAGTATATCACTGTAGAGCGCTGTGTATGGGACCAGTATATCACTGTAGAGCGCTGTGTATGGGACCAGTATATCACTGTAGAGCGCTGTGTATGAGACCAGTATATCACTGTAGAGCGCTGTGTATGGGACCAGTATATCTGTGTATGGGACCAGTATATCACTGTAGAGCGCTGTGTATGGGACCAGTATATCACTGTAGAGCGCTGTGTATGGGACGAGTATATCACTGTAGAGCGCTGTGTATGAGACCAGTATATCACTGTAGAGCGCTGTGTATGGGACCAGTATATCACTGTAGAGCGCTGTGTATGGGACCAGTATATCACTGTAGAGCGCTGTGTATGGGACCAGTATATCACTGTAGAGCGCTGTGTATGGGACCAGTATATCACTGTAGAGTGCTGTGTATGGGACCAGTATATCACTGTAGAGCGCTGTGTATGGGACCAGTATATCACTGTAGAGCGCTGTGTATGGGACCAGTATATCACTGTAGAGCGCTGTGTATGGGACCAGTATATCACTGTAGAGCGCTGTGTATGGGACCAGTATATCACTGTAGAGCGCTGTGTATGGGACCAGTATATCACTGTAGAGCGCTGTGTATGGGACCAGTATATCACTGTAGAGCGCTGTGTATGGGACCAGTATATCACTGTAGAGCGCTGTGTATGAGACCAGTATATCACTGTAGAGCGCTGTGTATGAGACCAGTATATCACTGTAGAGTGCTGTGTATGGGACCAGTATATCACTGTAGAGCGCTGTGTATGGGACCAGTATATCACTGTACAGCGCTGTGTATGAGACCAGTATATCACTGTAGAGCGCTGTGTATGGGACCAGTATATCACTGTACAGTGCTGAATACCATAGCACAGTGTAGTAATGATGAATGCAGTAGATTCGTATTGGACTGAGCAATGCTTGTGACACGTGTGTGTGATATAGACTGTATATGGACGGATGATGGGAGGAGTAGTTCTCACAATGGGAACTTATACAGCGCAGATGAAGGGAATTCTGCAGTTGGGGGAAGACGGGTCCAATCATCATCTATGAGAAGGGTTCTTTACTGTACAAGCCGTGCAATGTCCTCCATGTGGATTCTTCCAGCTGTTACATTGTATCTTGATGAGTGTTACAAAGAGGACCTGTCATCACTCCCAGCAGGAGGAGGCTCTGGTGCAGTGGGGTCTGCCCTGCAGGGGCCCTGCAGGGGGTTTAATGGTCATTTGGGGTGATTTGATGGGATATATTTTTTTGGGGGTGTTTAATTTCTGTAGTGCTGGATTTAATGGGACTATCAAACTCTTACCTTCCCCCGGATGGGGGTGCTGGAGGACAATGGCTGCAGAATGTATTAAAGGATCCATGAAGTAAAGGAAATCTGGAGGGTAACATTGTTGGTCTCCTTTTGAAAATGCTAATGGACTGGCTGCCCCTGGCTCCAATGCTTTCTTAATGTATAACTAAAGGCAAAACTTTTTTTTTGGATAGAGTGGTGAGGCTCTAGAACCCCTGTCAGTTTTTATTCTTGTCTGTGCCCTCGTTCAGATTCACCTTTTCCAGATTCAGTTGTCCTGTACCACACGCGGTACCCGGCCGGACTAACAGGACTCCAGGAGGAAGGAAGAGGAGCTCTGCCACGTTACAGCCTGGGAAGGGGAAGTTGGGGGCCCCAGGCTAGCTCGGGGCCCCAAGCAATTGTTTGTTTTGCCTGTCCTGTAGCGACGGGCCTGACTAGCACATTATGGCTTTACCTTGCAGGTTCCAAAAAAAAAAAAAACCATAGCAGTTTACTACCGCTTTTAAAGAGTGTTAGACAGCCACTGCATCCTTAAAGCGGAGTTCCACCCAAAAGTGGAACTTCCGCTTATTTAAACCCCCCTCCTGTGCCAAATTTGGCACCTTTCAGGGGGGAGGGACCTGTTTTTGACAGGTCCCTGTCCCCCTATTCTTGGAGACGCTGCCGCGGAGGTGTCCCTTGGAAGTTCAGCCCCCTCCTTCCGTGGCCGGGCCAATCAAAAAGTGCTGCGCACTTTGCGATTGCGCAATAGAGTTTTTTTCCTTAGTGGAGATGGCGGCAGCAGCATCCAACAGCCGATCTGAAGATCGGCTGGGGTGCCAACATTGTGGGCTCCCTGGACAGGTAAATGTCCATTATAGTAAAAGTCAGCGGTTCCAGTATTTGTAGCTGCTGACCTTTCCGTTTTTCTTCTTCCCAGGCGGAACTCCTCTTTAACAACCGATGAGTCATAAGCTGTCAATGGGCTTCTCCGCTGACAGCTGATTTAAAAAAAGAAAAGACATTGCCGGCAATATAAAAAAGTGAAGAAAAAAAAACGGTGTGGTGGTCCCCCCAATCCATAATGGGCCTTTTGGGTTTGGTATGGATTTTAGGCGGAAGGATGCATGCAACGGTGACGTCACCAGCTGCAGAAAATATCTCCTAAATGGTGCACGTTTAGGAGATATTTACAGTACCTAAAGGCAGGGCCGCTTTAGCACAGAGCAAAAGGGGCAGCTGCCCTGGGCCTAGTCAATGTTGTGGGGCCCAAAGCAGCTGCCCCTTGAGCCCGCACAGCCCTATTACTTGAATGAGCTAAATGGACGAATTGAGCGAATCCTCCCAGTAGGTTTTAGCATAGGTCACCGGATGACAGCAAAGTGTACCTGTCAGCATTCCGGTCACCAGATCCCCGATTGGTTCGTTAAAGCTCTGTTGGACAACCTGCCTCCGGGTTCTCAAGCCGACCCCCCCCATCGGACGTCATCCAGCCTGGGATCCTCTCAATAGAACTGGGGATCCAGCAAGTCACTGGGGCCCCTCTCAGCAACATAGAGCTCCGCGTAGCATTTGACCCCGGCCTGGAAGGCCATCACCGGGGTCCGTTGGATGCGCACACCCTAAAGGTGGATGCCGCACCTGGAACCCGCGGGAAGAACCAATAAATATGGCGTCTGCCACAGATATACTCTCCCCCAGCATGCCCCGCAAGGGAAAACTCCTCTAATTGGCTGCTGGGGAAAATTGCTCTGCCAGAACCCCTCTAGCGCCACCTGTCGCCCAGGGGAGGAACTTACCTGGTCCACGCCAAGCAAAATGTCATCTTGACTCTGTGTGTCTTCTGGGTATTGCCGCTCCAGCGCTGTGATTGGCTGGAGCGGCGATGACGTCACTCCCGCGCATGCGCGCGGGAGACTTCAATTCGGCAAGGTCCGGCGGCTGCTGGTCCTTTAGCCGCGGATTCCCGCTGCGCGTGCGCAGCTGCAATCATTGCGGGGGGAATATCTCCTAAACCGTATAGGAGATATTCTTTATACCTACAGGTATACCTTATTATAGGCTTACCTGTAGGTAAAAGTCATAAAGTGGGGTTTACAACCACTTTAAAATCTATATTACAGTAGTGACATCACCGCTGTCCAGATATTATATTATAGTATCTTACATTTTTGTAAATATTTTATTCTATCTTTTCATGTGACAACACTGAAGAAATGACACTTTGCTACAATGTTGTGTAGTGAGTGTACAGCTTGTATAACAGTGTAAATTTGCCATCCCCTCAAAATAACTCAACACACAGCCATTAATGTCTAAACCGCTGGCAACAAAAGTGAGTACACCCCTAAGTGAAAATGTCCGAATTGGGCCCAACGTGTCAATATTTTGTGTGGCCATCATTATTTTCCAGCACTGCCTTAACCCTCTTGGGCATGGAGTTCACCAGAGCTTCACAGGTTGGCACTGGAGTCCTCTTCCACTCCTCCATGATGACATCACAGAGCTGGTGGATGTTAGAGAACTTGCACTCCTCCATCTTCTGTTTGAGGAGCCCCACAGATGCCTAATAGGGTTTAGGTCTGGAGACATGCTTGGCCAGTCCATCACCTTTACCCTCAGCTTCTTTAGCAAGGCAGTGGACACAGGATTTCTGTCTTTTCCTGTCACAGAATAGCGATTTGCCTTGTTTACAAAGGCAGACCGCCATTCTGTCTGCCTCGGGAACGATCGGTGGGCCCCAGCGGACATTGGATCTGCCAGACCCGCTGACCAGGGCAGCACCCCCCCCCCCCCCCCCGGTTCTCTTCTCTCTCCAGGGGGGCCATGCCTAAAGCTGTGTAAGGGGCCCCAAAATTTGTGATGGCTGCCCTGCCGCTGCCTAGCCCCAAACTCAGAAGAAAGTGCATACAGCAGGGATTTTTTTCAGCAGGAACGTGGAGGAACGCAGTTCCGGCACCTCCAGCACTGAATGTATGTCATGGTAAGGGGTGTTGGGGTGTGCTGAATTGTCTATTGATGCTGAGGGATCTATTGGCACTGGAGGGGATCCTTTTTTTTGTGTGGGGGTCTGTTGCTTGGGTGGTATTTTGTTGCAGGAGGTTCATTGTTGCTCATTAACAATTTCCATACAAATTGCTTAAAACCACAAAATTAAACTCAGTTCCGTGTTTTCTAAAATAAGTGGTACTGGGAAGTGGGTAGGGGTGGAACCGAGGGACAGTGCGCAGAGGTGGGTATGGTACAGAGACGAGGGATAACTCGAAAGGGAGTTCCTGTACCTATTCATTGAGGAAAAAAAGGCCTGGCGTACAGGTACGTGATTTCGCGCTTAAGGGCCACCCTGCCGCAATATATGTGTGTGGGACATTCCTTAAAGTGGAGTTCCAGTAGCTTTTAGGTTTATTAAATGTCGGCAGCAACAAAGCTGCTGACTTTTATTAAACACACTCACCTGTCCCACGGTCCAGGGATGCAGCCGCCCGAAGCCTCACTCCTCCCCCCCCCCCTCTCCGCGGTGCCGTCATTGCAAGTGTGGGCACCTGGCAGTGACAGCTTGCGTCCTCACAGCTGGGTGCGCACTGCGCATGCACGAGTCGCGCTGGCCTTCTCAGTGGCCAGTCAATCTTCTGGGACCTGTGATGTGTCCAAGGAGATTGCAGGGAGGGAGGGGGAGAGTAAGTGTCTACTGGGCAGCCAAGCGGAAGTGGGAGCTGGGTACCTGTTGAAACTAGGTACCCCCCCCGCAAAAAGAACGACATGCCAAATGTGACATGTATGGGGGCGAGGGGTCGTTTTAGCGGAAGTTCCACTTTTGGGTGACACTCTGCTTTAAGCGGCTAATAATATTGCATGCACTACTTTTTGCGCATTCCATTGCAATTTTCAGCTTATTCAAGTGAATGGGCTGCCATATTTGCGCTGCAGAGGAACGTAGAATGCAATTCTAGTGTGAACTGGCGCTGAAAATGAAAGCTAGAAGCTGATTGGTTGCCATGCACAGCTGCTCCAGATTCTCTCTGCTCTAGACTTAGTAACTTTGGGCTTATTGAGTTTTTACTTCCATGACATTGGCAGTTTTGTGGCGAAGTTGCAGACATCACACTGCTCATCTTTAGTGGCCGGTCGACACGTCTAAGCGTGCATAGCTTTATACATTTGAACCAGGACTTGGGGGGATGTGTCCATGAATACGGATAAGGTAGGTACCTCCTTACTTTTTCTTTATTACTTTGTTTCAATTAATGTGCCACTGAGCACAAACCACGAGAAGGTTTTATACGAGGGACCTCCTTGTGTCTCAGTTTATACTGTCTGCCAAGAACATTCAGACCCGACGCTTTGAACCTGGGATGGTGGAATCCACTGTAATCGCCGTTAAATCTACTTTTCAAGAATCTGTCTGTTCCTGCCCCCGAGGCACACTGCCCCAGTCATCGTCTGGTGACGGGAGATGGTATCAGGTGACAGGTTACCTGCAGGCGTTGGGTTACAATCAGATAGATGCTTCCTGCTGTCATGTTTGGGGCAATGGATGAAAGACGCCGACACCCTGAAGAGATTCTTTCCATGTTGGCTTTATGTTATTGTTGTCATCCAATATTATGGTGATAAAAATATAAATGTGGAGAATGCAAATATTTGGCCTGGCAGCTTCCACGCACCTTAGGGCTTCCATTATCATTATGGCTTGTGGTCAGGATGAGTCATTTAGAATTAAAGTGTCACGCTGTAATATTCAATTCCAAATATAAATTTATTCCAATTATTGTATTTTTTAATTGCAAAGTCAGGGGCTGTACTTGCCTTCATCAGAGCTTGGGGGGTGACCCACATTATATATATATATATATATATATATATATATATATATATATATATATATATATTATAATGTGGGTCACTGGGTCACCCCCCCCCCCAAGCTCTGATGAAGGCAAGTACTATATATATATATTTATTAAAATTCTTAAAAGTACAAAATGGTACAAAACGCAGTCAGTTACCCGTAGGCCTTGATGCGCCGAGAACAACAATACAGCAACAAGCAAAAAAAAAAAAACCACACAGGCAGCGGAACAGATCAAAATTTAAAATGGTTAGCAGATCAAAGAACTATAAAAAACCTATGTAATTCCATAGGCTTGACTGAAAAGCTCAGTTTTTAGAAGCTTCCTGAACTTAAAAAGATCATTCTCAAGCCTTAAAGCGGAGTTCCGGCCACAATTTCACTTTTTAAATATAAATATCCCTGTAATACACAAGCTTAATGTATTCTAGTAAAGTTAGTCTGTAAACTAAGGTCCGTTTTGTTAGGTTGTTACAGCATTTGGACACTTTATAAAATATTAATTGACTGGGGCCATCTTAAGTGTGTGCATCATGAAGCCAGACTGTATGACTTCCTGGATTTCAGCCTTGCAAATCTTGCACATGCTCAGTGCTGCACAAGCAGTGTCAGATCAGGTTTCAGCACCTGTGCTGTCCAAGTCACATGATTCTTTGAGACTGGGGAATGCACAGACTCCTGGAAAGTTACACCCACTACATTCCCAGGAGTCTGTGCGGTGTAGGTTAGGAAGCATTAAGCACCTAGGTGCAGGAAGTGGGAAGATTAACTATTCTGCCTAGCAACAACACTTTGAAGGCATCTAAAAAAAATTTTTTTCGTAAAGGACTAATGATATTTTTTTAAAACTACTTATGTAATGTTATATTTATGGGTGGAACTCCACTTTAATTTTAGATGCAGGGAGTTCC
The DNA here is from genome assembly GCF_905171775.1 of Rana temporaria. Taxonomy (NCBI): domain Eukaryota; kingdom Metazoa; phylum Chordata; class Amphibia; order Anura; family Ranidae; genus Rana; species Rana temporaria. Next base: position 34,881,854 of record NC_053496.1, read on the forward strand.
AAAACTGTGCTCCCTGGACCGCACTCGTCCTCCCTCCGCATTTTTTCTTTCGAAATTTAGGGATCACCAAAGTTTCCGAATTAGCCGACCTTAAGGTACGGTTAAGCACATACTTGGTGAATTTTTCCTGCAGGTACACTGGCCCCTTGCCATGGGTAGCCCTGTGCACCATGCAACCAGTCTTAAACAAAACCCGATCCTTCACGGGTAGCCAATGCAGGGCTCTCAGCGATGGCGTGATGTGGTCACGACGACCAACACCCGTGAGTAGCCTTGCAGCGGCATTCTGAATAAGCTGTAGTTTGTGCATGATGTTATTAGGTAAACCCAGGTACAAAGCGTTACAGTAATCTTATCGACTTCCGATAATGGCATTAACCATAGAGATCTTGTGTGATTCTTCGATGAAGCGAAAAGTCAACCTCAGGGGTTTCAAGTGGAAGTGACAAGAACTCACCACCTGGTTTACCTGTGGTCGTAGCGATAATCTCCCGTCCAAGATGATACCCAAATCCCTGACCTGGGTGACTGGTACTGGGACCGATGAAAACGAGTCTGGTCACATCCAGATACTAAAAGCGCCGCAGACTGCCACTCTGAGAGAAGCTTCATCAAACGGCGCTTTGTGGCCGCATGGTCACAATAGCGTGCCCAACCACGTGATTGGGAACCACAATAGCCAGAGGCGGTCAGGGAATCGGATAGTAAGCAGTACAACAAGAATACTAACATATTCCTTGTATAACACTGGAGTACATAAAAAAAAAAAAAAAACATAACCAAAATATATCTTAATGTCTTAAGAATTGTTTTCCTTTTGAGCCACAACCGTGTCATAATAGGACACAGTGGGGGTTATTTACTAAAGGTAAATCCACTTTGCACTACAAGTGCACTTGAAATTGCACTTGGAAGTTCAGTTGCTGTAGATCCGAGGGGGACATGCAAGGAGGATAAAAAACAGCATTTTAGCTTGCACATGATTGGATGATAAAATCAGCAGAGCTTCCCCTCATTTCAGATCTACCCCTCAGATTTACAGCGACTGTACTTCCAAGTGAACTTGTAGTGCAAAGTGGATTTGCCTTTCGTAAATAACCCCCCAGTGTTTGAAAGAGGAGGGAGAGAGAATAGGGAGATGATTTATTTGAATTCCTACTGGATCTAGATTATATACATAACCCATATCGCACAGATTGGTAAAGCCACACACTGTGGAATATATGATAGATAATTTTGGCAAGACCCCTGTCATTACCCTATAAAAAGGGTTTGTATGCCTGGGTTTTCCTTAATGCCAGGGGCATGTGTGGTATCCAATTGCTCGATCCATAGGGTTTCTTCTTGCAGGATAACTCTATCCCAATTTCCCCCTTGGTGGTCCTGGCGAACTACAGCTCGGGCTATGAAGGAAACGCATGACGTGTCAAACCTATGGTATAGATCTCGGTGTCTGCTTACCGGAGTAAGCATCTTGCCATTAGCTGAATAGTAGACGTGGTCTTTAATTCGTGCCTAAATTGGCGAGCAACTTTACCGACGTAAAATGCCCCTCATATACAGGACATTGGATACACAACCCCCTGTGTACTACAATCTACCCTATATCTGGGACAAAATTTGTTCCCCATTGGGAAGGGTGAACTTGGTTCCGGCGGGACCGATCCATGAGCAAAAATTGCAATTGCCACATTTGTGGATACCCGTGCCCTTTTGTAGAGATGGGGGTTGGAGGATGTCTGGATACCAATCTATCAAATAGGGCAGGGGTCTCCAAACTTTCTAAACAAAGGGCCAGTTTATTGTCCTTCAGACTTTAGGAGGGCCGGAGTAGGGACTGTGGGAGTAGAAAATGTCCTGATGTCCAGCTGGAGTAAACAATGCTCTATATTTGGTGTCAGTGGGAAGGCTAGTGCCCCATCGTTGGTGCCAATGAAAGGAATTGTGCCCTTTCATTTGTGTCAGTGGGTATCAGTGGAAGGAATTGTGTCCCATCGTTGGTGTCATTGGGAGGAATTGAGTCCTCTCTTTGCTGTCAGTGCAAGAAATTATGCCTTATTGTAGGTGTCAGTCGATGGGATCATGCCCCAAGGGCCAGCAAAGGGCCACATCCGGCCCCAGGGCCACAGTTTGGAGACCACTGACATAGGGAATTGGCTCGTCTAAACGTCAATTCAGGTCTCAAACCGATATATTTTTCTTCAGGCCGGGTTCACACCTATGCAAATTGAATTCAGTTTGCATAGCAGGAGAATGTGACTGACTCTCTATGAAGCTGGTTCACATATCTCCATAGCGCAGGGGTCTTGAATTAAAATTCAAGGAGGTCCGGTCACTAAAATTTTCTTTGGGCCGAGGTCCGAATCTCAAGTCCTCATTTTTCCCCATCACAGTGCTTCTTTACATCAGGTGTCCCCATCACAGCACCCCTTTACATCAGGTGTCCCCATCACAGCACCCCTTTCATCAGGTGTCCCCATCACAGCATCCCTTTACATCAGGTGTCCCTATCACAGCGCCCCTTTACATCAGGTGTCCCCATCACAGCACCCCTTTACATCAGGTGTCCCCATCACAGCACCCCTTTACATCAGGTGTCCCCATCACAGCACCCCTTTCATCAGGTGTCCCCATCACAGCATCCCTTTACATCAGGTGTCCCTATCACAGCGCCCCTTTACATCAGGTGTCCCCATCACAGCACCCCTTTACATCAGGTGTCCCCATCACAGCACCCCTTTACATCAGGTGTCCCCATCACAGCACCCCTTTACATCAGGTGTCCCCATCACAGCACCCCTTTCATCAGGTGTCCCCATCACAGCATCCCTTTACATCAGGTGTCCCCATCACAGCATCCCTTTACATCAGGTGTCTCCATCACAGCATCCCTTTACATCAGGTGTCCCTATCACAGCATCCCTTTACAACAGGTGTCCCCATCACAGCATCCCTTTACATCAGGTGTCCCTATCACAGCACCCCTTTACATCAGGTGTCCCCATCACAGCACCCCTTTCATCAGGTGTCCCCATCACAGCATCCCTTTACATCAGGTGTCCCTATCACAGCGCCCCTTTACATCAGGTGTCCCCATCACAGCACCCCTTTACATCAGGTGTCCCCATCACAGCACCCCTTTACATCAGGTGTCCCCATCACAGCACCCCTTTCATCAGGTGTCCCCATCACAGCATCCCTTTACATCAGGTGTCCCTATCACAGCGCCCCTTTACATCAGGTGTCCCCATCACAGCACCCCTTTACATCAGGTGTCCCCATCACAGCACCCCTTTACATCAGGTGTCCCCATCACAGCACCCCTTTACATCAGGTGTCCCCATCACAGCACCCCTTTCATCAGGTGTCCCCATCACAGCATCCCTTTACATCAGGTGTCCCCATCACAGCATCCCTTTACATCAGGTGTCTCCATCACAGCATCCCTTTACATCAGGTGTCCCTATCACAGCATCCCTTTACAACAGGTGTCCCCATCACAGCATCCCTTTACATCAGGTGTCCCTATCACAGCATCCCTTTACATCAGGTGTCCCCATCACAGCACCCCTTTCACCAGGTGTCCCTATCACAGCATCCCTTTACAACAGGTGTCCCCATCACAGCACCCCTTTCACCAGGTGTCCCTATCACAGCATCCCTTTACAACAGGTGTCCCCATCACAGCACCCCTTTACATCAGGTGTCCCCATCACAGCACCCCTTTCATCAGGTGTCCCCATCACAGCATACCTTTACATCAGGTGTCCCTATCACAGCATCCTTTTACAACAGGTGTCCCCATCACAGCACCCCTTTCATCAGGTGTCCCCATCACAGCACCCCTTTACATCAGGTGTCCCCATCACAGCATACCTTTACATCAGGTGTCCCTATCACAGCATCCTTTTACAACAGGTGTCCCCATCACAGCACCCCTTTCATCAGGTGTCCCCATCACAGCACCCCTTTACATCAGGTGTCCCCATCACAGCATCCCTTTACATCAGGTGTCCCCATCACAGCACCCCTTTACATCAGGTGTCCCCATCACAGCATCCCTTTACATCAGGTGTCCCCATCACAGCATACCTTTACAACAGGTGTCCCTATCACAGCATCCTTTTACAACAGGTGTCCCCATCACAGCACCCCTTTCATCAGGTGTCCCCATCACAGCACCCCTTTACATCAGGTGTCCCCATCACAGCATCCCTTTACATCAGGTGTCCCCATCACAGCACCCCTTTACATCAGGTGTCCCCATCACAGCATCCCTTTACATCAGGTGTCCCCATCACAGCATCCCTTTACATCAGGTGTCCCCATCACAGCACCCCTTTACATCAGGTGTCCCCATCACAGCGCCCCTTTACATCAGGGGTCTCCATCACAGCATACCTTTACATCAGGTGTCCCTATCACAGCACCCCTTTACATCAGGCATTCCCATCAGAGTGCCTCCTTACATCAGATGTCCCCATGAGAGTCTCCCTTAACATAAAATGTGCCCATCAGCGTGTCCCCTTAACATAAAATAAGGGTCACGCCGATGGGCACATTTTATGTTAAGGGACACTCTAATGGGCAAGTTTTATGTTAAGGGACATCATGATGGGCACATTTTATATGAAGGGGCACTCTGATGGGCACAAGAAAACGTGTCCCTTAACATAAAATCTGCCCATCAGAGTGCTCCTTAATACAAAATGTGCCCATCAGTGTTGCTCTTAAAATAAAATATGCCCATCAGAGTGCCCCTTAACAAAAAATTTTCCCATCAGCATGCCCCTTAACATAAAATAAGGGTCACGCTGATGGGCACCTTTTATGTTAAGGGGCACTCTGATGGGCACATTTTATTTTAAGGGGTACGCTGATGGGTATATTTTTAATGTGTACGCTGATAGGCATATTTTATGTTAAGGGGCACTCTGATGGGCACAACAAAATGTGTCCATCAGTGTGCCCCTTAACAAAATATGCTCATCAGTGTGCACATTAAAAATATACTCATCAGCGTACCCCTTAAAATAAAATGTGCCCATCAGAGTGCCCCTTAAAATAAAATTCGTCCATCAAAGTGCCCCTTAACATAAAAAAAAGGTGCCCATCAGCGTGACCATTAATGACATATGCCCAGCAGTGTACACAATTACAAATTTGCCCATTAGTGACAACTAATTAACTTGTCACATACCTTGCATGCAAGATGGGCGAAAGCTGCGCGATAAGGACTAGGAGAGCCCGGGACCGCGTGTAGCAGGGGGGCGGGGCGCGCATGGGACGTCACGCCCCAATCTCGCGAAGAGAGCCAGGAGTGGACACGCAAGCTGCAGGGGGCGGGGCACGCACAAGACGTCACGCCCCGTGAGCGCAAGCTTGTCTTCTCCGCTCTCAGCGTCACTGGTTGCTGGGGAAACCCGCGGCCCCAGCAAACCAACGCTGTCATTTAAAATTATACTGGCGGCAATGCGGTCCGGGCAGAAGCGCCACCCGGGCCGGACTCGGACCGCGGGCCGCCATTTAGTGACGGCTGCCATAGCGGGTCTGGTGCGGTGTACCGGAAAAACGTGTGTCTTTTTTGGTGCGTTTCAGGTGATATTTCAGCCCAAAATCCAGGCTGAAATTGGACCTGAACCGGCGAACCGGCATGCACCAGACCCCTGCTATGAGCCGCATGCGGGAACGGTGTGAACCCGGCCTCACAGTGGGTTCCTGATGTAATAGGTGCCAGTGGTTAGCAAGAATGTTTTTAACCTCATGATGTTGTGATGGGAATTGTGTAACTATCTTTGATGTAGACTTAAATTCAGGTTTCTTATTTTTGTTTTGATAAAGCAGAGTGTTTCTTGTCTGTTGCAATGCCTTGTTGTAGGCCTTGCACAGAAGTGATTTACTGCATCTCCTACCCAAAAGGCGTGTTTGCAATAGATTGGCTTCAGATTTAAAATCATCTAGGTGTGTGCAGTTGCGGCAAAGTCTGATATATTGCGCGTAGGGGATACTGTGAATGAATGCCGGTGGGTGTGCGCTGGCTGCATGCAGCAAGGTGTTACCAGCAGTCTCCTTCAAAGGCTGGTTGCTAGGTAGGCCTCCAGATCCTTAAAGATTGTTAGATCCAAAAATGTGACTTTTTGGACCTCAGAACTGACCGTAAATCTAAGATTGAAAGAGTTGCGGTTTAATGCCTCCAGTTGGTCTTGTGTATCGGTCCAAATAAGGAAAATATCGTCAATGTAACGCATCCAACAAAGCACTTGGGGCCAGATTCTCGTAGACTGGCGTATCTTTCCGGCGGGGTAACATATCTGATTTACGTTACGCCACCGCAACTTACACGGGCAAGTGCTTTATTCTCAAAGCACTTGCTCCGTAAGTTGCGGCGGCGTAGCGTAAATCGGCCGGCATAAGCCCGCCGAATTCAAATGTGGAAGGGGGGGCGTGTTTTATGTTAAACTACTGTGACCCGACGTGATTGACGTTTTTCACGAACGGCGCATGCGCCGTCCGTGGAAATCTCCCAGTGTGCATTGCTCCTAATACGCCGCAAGGACGTATTGGTTTTGACGTGGACGTAAATTACGTCCAGCCCCATTCACGGACGAGTTACGCAAACGACATAACTTTTTCAAATTTCGACGCGGGAACGACGGCCATACTTAACATTGGCTGCGCCTCATATAGCAGGGGCAACTATACGCCGGGAAAAGCCTAACGTAAACGTCGTAACTTTACTGTGTCGGCCGTGCGTACGTTCAGGAATTCGCGTATCTAGCTAATTTGCATACTCGACGTGGAATTCGACGGAAGCAACACCTAGCGGTCAAAAAAAATATTGCAGTTTAGATCCGACGGCGTAAAAGCCTTACGCCTGTCGGATCTAATGGATATCTATGCGTAACTGATTCTAAGAATCAGTCGCATTGATACGACGGCTCAACGCAAAGATACACGCCGTCGTATCTCAGTTGAGAATCTGGGCCTTGGTTGGTAAACTTATGCTGCGTACACACGATCTGACATTCCGACAACAAAACCATGCATACATTTCAGACGGATGTTGGCTCAAATTTGTGTTGCGCGCACATGCGTCTGCACAAATGTTGTCGAAAATGGCAAACGTCAAGAACACGGTCACGTACAGCATGTACGACGCCACAATAAAACGGAAGTTCCATACCAAATGCTCCACGCTTTGGGCTTCTACTAATCTCGTGTTAGTAGAAGTTTGGTGGGAGACGATTTGCGTTTTTCAGCTTCGTGCTTTTCAGTCCGTTACTGCTGTTTGCAGCGTGACAAATGTGCTATCTCCATTACGAACGCTAGCTTTACCAGACCGAGCGCTTCCGTCTCATACTTGATTCAGAGCATGCGCGGTATTTTGTGCGTCGGAATTGTCTATACACGGTTGGAATTCTAGAGAACAGATTTTGTTGTCGTGAAATTTGAGAACCAGCTCTCAAATTTTCCTGTCGGAATTTCCGACCAAAGGCTCCCATCGAACATTTGTTGTTGGAAACGTGTGTATGTAGCAATTAATTGTTTTCCGAAAAAATGTTTCTTTCCCACCCCCCCAGGTACAGATTGGCGTATGCCGGGGCACAACATGTTCCCATGGCAACTCCCTGTACCTGGAGGTAGTGGGAACCTTTTGAAGGCAAGCTAGTTATGGGTAAAGACATATTTCAAGAGGTCCAAAATGAATTCATTGTATGGCCATTGGGTATGCTGTTCTTCGTAAAGGAAGGTGCGAACCATTCTGACGCCTTGCTCGTGAGGGATGCTCGAGTATAAAGCTTCTACATTCAATGTCACGAGCAGGGCGCCAGGAGGGACCACCATTCCTTCAATCTATTTCTAAAGGACACGCTTGACCTTTTGTGTAAGAAGGTAAACTGATTACGTGTGGCATCAGGACAGAATCCATGGCCCGGATTCAGAAAGACTTACGACGGGCGTATCTGTAGATACGCCGTCGTAAGTCCGAATCTGCGCGGTTGCAACTTTAAGCGTATGCTCAAACGCTTAAAAGATACGCTTAAATGTTGCTAAGATACGACCGGCGTAAGTCTCCTACGCCGTCGTATCTTAACTGCATATTTATGCTGGCCGCTAGGGGCGTGTACGCTGATTTACGACTAGAAATATGTAAATCAGCTAGATACGCCTATTCACAAACGTACGCCCGGCCGTCGCAGTACAGATACGCCATTTACGTAAGGCTTTTTCCAGCGTAAAGTTACCTCTGCTATATGAGGCGCAGCCAATGTTAAGTATGGACGTCGGGCCAGCGTCAAATTTTCCGTCGATTACGTAATTTGCGTAAGTCGTTCGGGGCTGGGCGTAATTTACTATCACGTCGAAAGCATTGGCTTTTTGCGCGTTAATTTGGAGCATGCGCACTGGGATACTTTCATGGACGCGCATGCGCCGTATGTAAAAAGCGTAATTTACGTGGGGTCACGATGATTTTGCATACAACACGCCGACATCTTACAGTTTTGAATTAGGCGGGCTTACGCCGGCCAATTTACGCTACGCCGCCGCAACTTTGCTTTGTGAATACTGCACTTGCCTGTCAAAGTTGCGGAGGCGTAACGTAAATGGGATACGTTACGCCCGCACACAAATACGCGCTCCCTACGTGAATCTGGGCCCATGAGTCTACTGCCGTTCTCGGTTAATGAACCGTAAATTGTTGCTTCCCTAGGATGTCGATTGTTAAGATAGTTGTAGGTATCTTGGTCAATCAGGGCTTTATGGTGAGCATTATTGATGATAGTTAAATACTCGGTATTTAAAGTTGGAATACTTGATAGTGGAATTCTCCGGTTCAATCTTTATTGGACGGTATGCTGAAACTATTACTGGGGTGGATTCAGCAAGCAATTACGCCTGCGTATCCATAGATATGCAGCGTAATTGCTAAGTAGCGCCGGCGTATCGACTTTCTGTATTCAGAAAGCTCGATACGCCGACTGTAGCCTAAGATACCACTGGCATAAGGCTCTTATGGCGTCGTATCTTAGGCTGCATTCTGACGCTGGCCGCTAGGTGGCGTTCCCGTAGTTGTCAGCGTAGAGTATGCAAATTGCATACTCACGCTGATTCACAAACGTACGCGCGCCCGGCGGTCATGTTTTACGTTGTTTGCGTTCGTCGCTTTCTGCGTAAGGCTGCTCCTGCTATTAGGAGGCGCAGCCAATGGTAAGTATACACGTCGTTCCCGCGTCGCGATTTTCTAAATTTACATCGTTTGCGTAAGTGAATCGTGAATGGCGCTGGACGCCATTTACGCTCACGTCGAAGCAAATGACGTCCTTGCAACGTCATTTACCGCAATGCACGTCGGGAAATTTTCCCGACGGAGCATGCACAGTACGTTCGGCGCGGGAACGCGCCTAATTTAAATGATCCACGCCCCCTACGGGATCATTTAAATTACGCGCGCTTACGCCGGCCACTTTTACGAAACGCCGCCGCAAATTACGGAGCAAATGCTTCGTGAATGAAGTGTAGCTCAAGTAATTTACAGAGGCGTAGCGTAAAAACGGTACGCTGCGCCGCCGTAGTAGTGCTCTCCCCTACTTGAATCTACCCCATTGTTTATTAATTGATTTCTGTTCAACAAGCCTGTTGGAAAATTTCCGCATGATCAGCGATACTGACTATGTTGATCCTTATGATGGAGCAGGAAAAAAAAAAATCTGCTTTTTGTTTTCAGATTGTTTTGGGGATTATTACCCAACATATAGAGGACACATGGAACGGCCAACCAGATGTGTGCGCTTGTACCATAGACCTGAGTTTTGCTGAGTCCAGCCAAATAGAGGCTGATTGGGAAATGCTTTTCTCAAACTTTTGACTCGGCTTCCCCTCCCTTTACATTAATTGGAATTCTTGTATGACCCAAACTCAGCAGTTAATAGCTGAAAGTGAGCACTAACATGTACAACTTTGCTCTTTAATAATAAAAAAAGAAAAGAAAAAAGAAAGTGCTCTTCAGAAGACATCCAGAGATGAAGTCGTCTTGTCCTAGGGTGACAACGCTGCTAATGCATAGATACAGCACAGGGGGTGAGCGTTGTCACCCCAAGACAGGAAGTGTGTTACTGGCAGGAACACCAGGTGAAATTAAAGGAGGGGGAGCCCAAAATAAAGAAAACGAAGATGTAGTACAGTGGAACCTCGGATTGTGAGTAATGGGGTAGATTCAGGTACCTTTTGCGGCGGCGTATCTCCAGATACGCCGCCGTAATTTGAATTCCGTGCCCGCGTAGCGTTACGCCGATTCACAAAGGCAGTTACGCTGAAAAAATAGGCTTCCTCCACCAACTTGATTGCGGCGGTGTAGAATTGTGTGCAATATAACTTTGGCCGCTAGGGGCGCTTCCGTTGTTGTCGGCGTAGAATATGCTAATTTCTTAGATACGCCGATTGACAAACGTACGCGCGCCCGGCGTTAGTTTTTTACGTTGTTTGCGTTAAGGCTTTTTCGGCGTAAGGCTGCTTCTGCTATTAGGAGGCGCAGCCAATGTTAAGTATGGACGTCGTTCCCGCGTCACGATTTGAAAATTTTACGTCGTTTGCGTAAGTCGTCCGTGAATGGCGCTGGACGCCATTTACGTTCACGTCGAAACCAGTGACGTCCTTGCGACGTCATTTACCGCAATGCACGTCGGGAAATTTTAGGGACGGCGCATGCGCAGTACGTTCGGCGCGGGAACGCGCCTAATTTAAATGATCCACGCCCCCTACGTGATCATTTGAATTACGCGCGCTTACGCCGGCCCCTTTTACGCTACACCGCCGCAACTTACGGAGCAAGTGCTTTGTGAATACAGCGCTTGCTCCTGTAAGTTACGGCGGCGTAGCGTAAATAAGATACGCTGCGCCGCCGTTTCATTGCGCGCCCCTATCTGAATCTACCCCAATGTGGTTAACTAGCGTTTTGCAATACGAGCACTGTATTTAAAAAAAAAAAAATCCTGACTCGATTTGCGAGTGTTGTCTCTCAAATTCAGATTCAAGCCAAAGCAGTTTGAGGTGGGGGGGGCGCCAGAGCCGATCGGAGCAGTTCGCAAATACTCCGTTCCCAAGCTTTTCCGAGTTCAGCTGAGGTGTCCTCTGGCTTTTCTGGGTATTTCCTAGGCTCTCCGGTGCCCCCCCACCTCTGGCCACATGCGGTATTGCATGGCATTGAAGTCAATGCGGAACAACATTTTTTAATTTCCATTGACTTCTATGGGGAAACTCGCTTTGATATGCAAGCATTTTGGATTACGATCATTCTCCTGGAACGGATTATGCTCGCAATCCGAGGTTCCACTGTATATTACATTTCTGTTCTTGGGTTTGAAGCAGTATTAAACCCAAAAATGTTATATATTGCAGCTTGCCAATCGTTAGTAACACACCACCTGTATTAGTATAGGAACCAGGTGACTGGCATTTCCATAAGGAGGTCGGCTATGACGGCTGTTGTATGTTTGTCATGACAGGTGCACTTTACATTAGTCTTATGACATTCAGTTGGATCTCTAGAAGTGATCTAAATTTCTGTCTGGGATTTTGTATCCGGCATCCTCTGCCTGCCACCAAAGTGCCGCTCACTGCTCTGCCCATTCTCTACCCTGCCATTTAAACTCTATTTTCTTCCTCCAGACTATAATTATCCAGCTTCAGTCACTTCTCTGTGCAGCCCCATATTATGTCAGCATAAGGAGGGCTCCTGAGTTCTGTGCAGTAGATGGAAACCCAATCACTAAATTCTCCTATAACCCTCAACCTGTTTATGTCGCCTCAAACGTCACGTTTATTCTTTGTAAATCTGCAGCTTTTATTACAATGATCCCTGGTGATCCTGCCATGAAGGACTTTGTTCAGGTATTTCCTGTTTATGGAGTGACAACGCTCTGTCCCTGTTTCCTCCTGTGTTGTCATAGGTGGAATTGTGACCCATCATTGGTGTCAGTGGATGGAATAGTGACCCATCAGTGGTTTCTACGGATGGAATAGTGACCCATCAGTGGTGTCAGTGGATGGAATAGTGACCCATCATTGGTGTCTATGGATGGAATAGTGACCCATCCGTGGTGTCTATGGATGGAATAGTGACCCATCATTGGTGTCTATGGATGGAATAGTGACCCATCATTGGTGTCTATGGATTGAATAGTGACCCATCATTGGTGTCTATGGATGGAATAGTGACCCATCATTGGTGTCTATGGATGGAATAGTGACCCATCAGTGGTGTCGATGGAATAGTGACCCATCAGTGGTGTCTATGGATGGAATAGTGACCCATCATTGGTGTCTATGGATGGAATAGTGACCCATCATTGGTGTCTATGGATGGAATAGTGACCCATCATTGGTGTCTATGGATGGAATAGTGACCCATCATTGGTGTCTATGGATGGAATAGTGACCCATCATTGGTGTCTATGGATGGAATAGTGACCCATCATTGGTGTCTATGGATGGAATAGTGACCCATCATTGGTGTCTATGGATGGAATAGTGACCCATCAGTGGTGTCTATGGATGGAATAGTGACCCATCAGTGGTGTCTATGGATGGAATAGTGACCCATCAGTGGTGTCTATGGATGGAATAGTGACCCATCAGTGGTGTCTATGGATGGAATAGTGACCCATCAGTGGTGTCTATGGATGGAATAGTGACCCATCAGTGGTGTCTATGGATGGAATAGTGACCCATCAGTGGTGTCTATGGATGGAATAGTGACCCATCAGTGGTGTCTATGGATGGAATAGTGACCCATCAGTGGTGTCTATGGATGGAATAGTGACCCATCAGTGGTGTCTATGGATGGAATAGTGACCCATCAGTGGTGTCGATGGATGGAATAGTGACCCATCAGTGGTGTCGATGGATGGAATGGGCGACCCGTCATTGGTGTCTATGGATGGAATGGGCGACCCGTCATTGGTGTCTATGGATGGAATGGGCGACCCGTCATTGGTGTCTATGGATGGAATGGGCGACCCGTCATTGGTGTCTATGGATGGAATGGGCGACCCATCATTGGTGTCTGTGGGTGCAATTTTGCCCCACTGTTGGTACCAGTGGAGGGAATGGTGCCTTATCTGCATCTGGCTCCCCTTGCCTCCATGTGGGTAGTATGGTGCTTTGGCTGCAACCGTGGGGCACATGGTCAGTGTACAGACTCAGCACATGGGAAAGTTATTTTATTCTTTCCCTTAGCCGCCTAAGGGTAAATATATTTATCAATTACAATATTGTTAATACGGTTGATGTCTCTTTGCTGAGAGTGTCTTTGTTTTTTAACAACCTCACCTATACAACATATTTTCGTTTTAGAGCATCTCCTGTTCACCCCCTGAAGATGACCGCCGTCCACAAGGTCGAAACGCGTCTGGGTTATATTATGTATCATGTGCATCATGTTTGTATGATTAAGACCATGCCATGCTCTTGCGGTTTAACTTATGTACTGCTAATTCATGTATACATGTTTTTATTGTGACCAGTTACTTTCTGTGTTTTAGTATAACACACACGTTCTCTGAGACGCATAAAACACTAGTTAAACTTTTGTAACATTTTTACAACATTTATTATCATAATTTTTTGCTGCAACACAAAGCCCCCCTGGGGGAATTTTTTCTTTTTCAAAATGTTGATTGGTACGAATGTCATAGGCAGCAATGGCCGCCCATCCCCCTAGAAGCAGAAGTGGCGTCTATCTATGTGCGTCGGTCACCTCCCCTCCTCCTTCCGCTGACTCGGGGACATGGTTGGTGTTTTGAAACCAAATTCTCAGCAGGTTTGACATTCCTTGTCCTGGGGGAGAGAAGATTGAGACATCTCCCTGCTGAGATCCGTCCTCCTTATCGAAGTCGCTCTCGGACTAATCTGTGCGAAGATAAACAGGAAATCGCAATTCTAACACACACCGCGCAATTCCTTTATATAGAACTTTACTACGTTTGACTTTTATTTTCAGCTACGAAATGCACTTCTGTTAGTCTATTAGGTAGATTCAGTAAGAGTTAGGCCGGCTTATCAGTAGATAAGCCGACCTAACTCAGAATCTACGCCGACTTATGTTTAAGCGTATGCTCAAACAGAGATACACTTAAACATATCTAAGATACGACGGCTTGCGCCGTCCTATCTTGGATTGCAATATTTTGGATGGCCGCTAGGTGGCGCTTCCATTGCGGTCGGCGTAGAATATGTAAATGAGTAGATACGCCGATTCACGAATGTACGCCCGGCCGACGCAGTACTTTTACGCCGTTTGCGTAAGAGATAGGCCGCATAAAGTTAGAGCTAGGCCCTCTTGGAATAGTAATGTCAAGTATGGCCGCCGTTCCCGCGTCGAAATTCGAATTTTTTACGTTGTTTGCGTAGGTCATCCGTGAATCGGGATTTACGTTGTTTACGTCCAGGTCAAAATCAATAGGCCCGTGCGGCGTATATAGCCGCAATGCACACTGGGAAATGTAGGCGCCCGGCGCATGCGCAGTTCGCTAAAGACGTAAAAAACGTAAGGTCAAGCCCCATTAACATACAACACGCCCCCCTCAAACACATTTGAATTAGGCGCCCTTACGCCCGCCGATTTAGGCTACGCCGCCGTAACTTAGCAGGCAAGTACATTGTGAATCATGTACTTGCCTAGCTAACTTACGGCGGCGTAGCTTAAATGCCTCAAGCTACGCCGCCGCAAAGTTAGGCATAGGTACCTGAATCTACCTATATGTCTGTACACACCTAGACATTTACCGACATATTAGAAAGGGAGCGTTTAGAGGCGGGGAAGAAAAATAAACGAACCACCAGTGTATTTAGTAGAGGAACATTTGGGCTGAGAAAACGCTGAATGCGCCTAAAAGTGAGGCTTGTTTACTGCTTGAGCATTCATTAATTCCAACGCCAGAATAAATTGGTATTCTGGCCATAGGTGTGCACCCCAAAGCTATACTACCAAAAGTATTGGGACGCCTGCCTTTACACGCACATGAAATTTAATGGCATCCCAGTCTTAGTCCGTAGGGTTCAATATTGAGTTGTCCCACCCTTTGCAGCTTCGTCTCTTCTGGGAAGGCTGTCCACAAGGTTTAGAAGGGTGTCTATGGGAATGTTTGACCATTCTTTCAGAAGCGCTTTTGTGAGGTCGGGCAGAGCAGGTCATGAGGAGACGGGCAGAGCAGGTCATGAGGAGACGGGCAGAGCAGGTCATGAGGAGACGGGCAGAGCAGGTCATGAGGAGACGGGCAGAGCAGGTCATGAGGAGACGGGCAGGACAACTACACGGGTTGTATGTAATTTTCTGCATCTTTGAATGCACATTATGAGAAGCTCACAGTGTGCAGTGAAGTCGGAGTAAGCCACTTGAGTACAGGAGAGGAGCCAGACTGAAGACAAGACTGAAGGGAAGGCCGGGGGTCAGATTTAAACAGACTTCCCGTTGGAGTGATGCGCACCTTTAATATCCGATTGCCATGGATGCCCTTGCTGCTCTCAGTCTTGTTCATATAAATGGGCCCCAGAGAAGGAATTCTGCATCTGGAGAAGAGAAGAGGTACGGCCAGCGGCGGCTCATGTGACATGAAAGGATTTCTGTTTTGCAGCGTCCCTCCCGGATTTTATGCTGATGCCGAGTTTAACGCTGTTTATTTTTTGTATGTTCCGTATGGAAATCCTTCACTTTGATCTCATTTCATAATGGAACTGCAGGGAAGCATCTTGTCTGTTCTGGGGGGACATTCTCAGTATCTGTTCCTATTCTGTCTATAAGGACTCTGCACAGTACTACTTCTCTTGTCCTGTATGCTGAGTGTAATTCTCAGTATCTCTTCTTATTCTGTATATAAGGACTCTGCACAGTACTACTTCTCTTGTCCTGTATTCTGGGTGTAATTCTCAGTATCTGTTCTTATTCTGTATATAAGGACTCTGCACAGTACTACTTCTCTTGTCCTGCATGTTAGGTGGAATGCTGGGATATCACTCACATATACTAAGGCGTAGTTGGGCCTTCAGTGCTCTAAAAATACCCTGCAGTAAGTAACGCCGCTGATCGCACTCTTGGTGTCTTCTATGGTCGGAGTAAACAATGGCGGCGGCCCTTTCAGCTATTGTTCTACTTTCTCGGCCGCTGACAATGATTATTTTCCAGCCCAGCCCAGCTCCAGCTTTAATTCAAATAAACATTATTTTTAGAGGGCCCATGGGTGGGAACGCGGCGGGCTGTGTGGGGCCTATTGTTATTGGCCGTGCCCTTCCTGACCCTCAAATCAGGGGCTTTCTGCAATCTCCTGAAATGAAAGTTGTTTGTCATGTGACCCCGCGCTGATACTTTGTTTTCTTAGAACTCCCTGAAATACTTTGACTTCCTGTTAGGGGAGTGTGCGGGTTCTTGCTGCTCGTTGTCTGATGGAGGGATCTGGTGGGGATGGGGGGGGGGGGAGGGGGCAGCGGTTGACTCTTGTCTGTTAGTGATGGGACGATAATTATTCCCGTCATCGGAGGTCAGTGATGATGAGAGATACAAAGTGGTGACTGTGGATGGGGGAATTCATAAAGCGTGTTGTAGATTCCCTGTAGACAGCGGGCTCTTGGTAGTGCGACGGAGTCGTGTATGCGTCGCAATGATGTGTTTGAATCTGGGGCACCTGAGGGGTTTTGTATATGTTAAAAAATTAATTAATAATAATAATAATAAAATATGTTATAAAATTGTCCGCTTGTTATCTTTTCACACTTCCTACAGTGTTTCCAATTTTTACAAGTTACTCCTCCCACTCTGGCAGTATAGTTCCCTCCTGAGGTTTCAATGTCAGACAGGGTGTCTAAAAGGAAGCAGCTTCTGCTCTATTTAGGTTTCCCACAGTGCTCAGTACAGCACAGTGATGATTTCAATGCTACTTTTTAAAATGTAATATCTAGGTTGGTTGGGATACGCTATATTGCCAAAAGTATTGGGACGCCTGCCTTTACACACATGAACTTTATTGGCATCCCAGTCTTAGTCCGTAGGGTTCAATATTGAGTTGGCCCACTCTTTGCAGCTATAACAGCTTCAACTCTTCTGGGAAGGCTGTCCACAAGGTTTAGGAGTGTGTCTATGGGAATGTTTGAACATTCTTCCAGAAGTGCATTTGTGAGGTCAGACACTGATGTGGATGAGAAGGCCTGGCTCGCAGTCTCTACCCTAAGGTAGATCAGGTTGAGGTCAGGACTCTGTGCAGGCCTGTCAAGTTCCTCCACCCCAAACTCCTCATCCATGTCTTTATGGACCTTGCTTTGTGCACTGGTGCGCAGTTGTGATAGACGTGAAACTAAAATGAATATTTTTGTGTTATGATTAGAACCACTGAAATGGAGTGTATATTTTCCTTGAAATGATTCTTCAGATTTTGTCAGATATGTTCTTAAAGTATATTTTAACTTGGATGGACATACAGAGAGAGCTGTTGAAATCAAAAAGCAACTCCATCCACTCACTCACTCTGTGTCCCCCCTCCCTCCTGGATTCCTCAGTTGTAACAGGAAAAGCCTTCCCATCCCCCATTGTAATTCACTCTTCCCTGCATTCCTGATCATTTCAAGAGGAAATTGTGACTTTGCTACATCCTGCCTTTTGGAGATGGAAAAGGAATTTGTAGCCTGGACTGTTTTTCCCTTAAAAGGCAACGTGCTGGTTTCCTGTGTATGGATTTGTAAATGGGCGATTTGCTGGAACTATTTCCCAACGAATATCCTTCCTCCTGCCCTGGACATGCCCCTTTCCAGCCCACCTCACTACATCCTTGCAGTTCTGATCGAGAGACCCCTATCATTTATGATGGAACAAAGACTTTGCCATGTGGATTAACAGAATGGGAGGGTAACTGGGTGGAGTAAAGGGTTATTGGGAGGGATTGATGGGTGTGTATTCTGTGACGACATAAGGAGAATAAAGCTAAGAATGAGAAGATTGCCATCAGCATTCTGCTCACATTTTCTCACATTCTCTGTGTGTGCATCTGTCTGTTCTTCTCTTCTCTCATCTTCCTGCTGTGCACTTCAGCTCCAGACCACAAGAAGCTGTGTGTGTGTGTGTGTGTGTGTGTGTGTGTGTGTGTGTGTCTCTGTTTGTTTCTGCTTATTTTAACAGATTATAGCAGTGAATCATGGCAAATCTAAATCAATTGGCGCTCAACGTGCTTCTTTTGGACTTCAAGGACAGACTTTGTGGACGCACAGGAAACTGGCTGAGGGTTGAGGGACCGTCTACCATTGAAAGGGGCGTCATGAACCCCTAAACACGGTGAGTGCGAGTTTTTTTTGGCTCCCTTACACCGTGTTACAGGCTGGACGGCCTCTGTTCCCATCTAGTTTGTCTACAAATTCCGAGCCTTTGAAACAGACGGAATAATTCTGGTCCAGAAGTGAACCCCGGCTTGTGCTGATTCACTGCTATTAATTTTTTTTGGTGTCTTGCTGCCTGTGAGTAGAAGGGTGCGCTGTAGGGGTGTGAGTAGAAGGGTGCGAGTAGCTTGAGTAGAAGGGTGCGAGTTTGTGGGTTGTTTGCTGTCTGTTTGTGGGGTGTGTGAAGGGTGTGCGTAGCTTGTGCTGTGTGTGAAATCGGCCTACTAAGTGAGGTACTGGTCGTGCATCGTCTCGGATTAAGCCGATGTGATAAAGGTGGTGTGCACAGGGAGTGCATGCTGGCTCGGAATAGCCTGGGTTCAGCCCTAAGGAAGCTGGCTGCGAAGATGTATATATGGGCTTTTGTTATATTTAGGCTTGTGATAAATATTTCAGAACCCCTTTTAGATAAATTGGGGTACATTGGGATACTGGGGATTATTTGTGTATGAATGTAGTGAGATATATGTGTGGAGTCAGATATCTCCCATCTGCCTTGCTTTGAATTTCGCGGGGTTTTTTGCTTACTAAGTTTTCCTCTGTAAGGAAAGGTGGGGGTCGAAAGCTGGAGGAGGTTGTTGCATGTGTCCTCTGCTAAGCTGTAAAGCTGTTTCTATTCTCGTATCTAAATTGTTTCTTTTCTTGCACTTCTGCCTTTTGTCACAGTTGGCTAAGCAATTAACTCTTGGTCTTTCTAAACTAGCATTCTTAACTCTTTCGTCTGTGGCTTCTTGCTCTGCTAACTGTGCTGATTTGTGACCTGAAACCCTATGCCTTTCATCACAGCTGGATACCAATTAAGGGTTTTCTGCCTAGCAGTCTTAACTCTTTGCAGTCTGAACAGGAAACTTTTTCATTTCTGTGCCTTTCCTAGTTAATTTTTTTGCTGGGATGATCCTTTTGTCTTTCTCAGTATGTATGTGTTTTTATTATGCTGGATAACTGTGTTTGACTGAATAGAATACCTGGCTTTCTTGTTGTATGTATTGACTGCTGTTGGCACTGACTTTTGTTTTTCATCTACAGAAGTCTGAAGTTTTTCTTTATAACTTCTGACTCCCCTTCTTCTTCGTCTTCCATTTTGCTTTTCTTTGGCTTTAGATTTTTCCCGCCTTTTCTGAAAAGCTCCTCCCCCCTCTGCCATCTTTTTCTTAGCTCCTCCCTTTCTTCTCCCTTTTTCATAGCCACCCCCCCCCCCTCCGCAATCTTCTTCTTAGATCCTCCCGTCTTCTCCAAATCTTTGCCGCTCTTTTTTCATAGCTCCTCCCCTCTCCACCATTTTCTTCTTAGATCCTCCCGTCCAACCCTTTCTTTGCTGCCTACTACACAGCCCCCTATCTTCCCCTCCCTCTATGTAGCATGCTGATTGTACTGACTGTGCTAGAAGTGATTTGATTGCGTCTAATGGTACATTGTGTCTGTAACATATAACTTATGGTGTCTTTCTTTGCATGCACTTTTCGTTTGGGTTCTCAACTCTGTGCTGGAATCGAACTCTTTCTTTCTTATTTCTTTCTCCTTTCTTCAACCCTTTTTTTCTTCTTCCCATTGAAATTCATTGATCCCTTTTCCCAATTCCTTGTTGGCAAGTGGTGAATGAATTCTTCTTATTATTATTTTTGCTGTTTTTTTTTTATATATTTCTGGGATGCCTCCCTGATATAATATATACTCCTGCCCCCTCCCTGGTGGGGGGATAGAACTGGGTGTGTGAGGAATGTGGGAGGTCCAGACCCCTGCATCCTGCCCGCCCTGAGCTCTGCCACATTTGCAAGTTGGAGGATAGCCCCCCTCTTCCCCCCCAGGGACGACAACCTAGGAGACAGTTTTTTTGTAACACAGAGTTTTTTTTTAACAAAAGGTTGACTTGGGATATTGCAACTGTTTCTGTACAATTAAAATTGGTCTGAATATGCCTGTTACATTGTACGCTGATTTATCAGATAATTCGATTTAACTAGAAATAATGGGATATTTCTCCTGAGGTTTAAAAAATATGGAACAGACATTTGATGCACATAATAAGCAATTGTTAAGTCTTTATTTTACAGTTAAAATCTTCTACAGAGAATTAATTTAGGTGAATTATTTCGTCCCGTTTTTTTTTTATCCTTTTAATCGGATGGATTGAATGCATGTTCTGTGGGGACCTGTCCCATCTGGGTTGCCCACTTACACTTACACTGACGATGCCATGCACTGTATTTTGACTTGATACATAGAGGGCTTTTTGCCAGTTTTGAAATTTATAATGTGATACCCAGGGCCTGTTATTGTCTTTTCGTTTCCCTCATGTTCTGCCCACGATGCCTGCTGGAAGCATGAGCCCCGCCCGACTGCTTGAGGCCGTGCCCCTTCTTTCCCCTCACGTTCTGCCCAACTGTATGCCCCGCTGGAGGAAGCATGGGCCTGCCCGGATGCTCTTCCCTGCTGAAGGCTTTGCCTCGTTCTGAACGCATATGGTGTCGCCTCCTGCCCGCTGCCCGCTGCCCATACTGGATTCTGTGCCCTCCGGCCCACGGGCCTTCTTCTTCATGCCCTCCTTAGTCTGTCCAGGGGGGGGTAACTACAATGCCACTTCGCTGGACAGACACGTAAGGGAGGAGAATGATGTAGATGGGAGTGGCAGACCTACCTGAAGGTAGAATCCGCTCATATGCTGTCCTGTGTGCCCCGACCTCAATTCCTTGACCTCATGGGGTGCCCAAAAGCGGTAGAGAGAGTGTGTAAATCCTGGCGTTCATGACTACAGAAGCTGCGTTCACAAGTCACAAATGAGGGATGAGGAGATTCTGGGTATCACATTGGAACAGTAGAACATTTTACATAGTACATTTAAATGGTTTTATTCCACATGCTGTGCCATGCCATCCTCAGGGTTAGGTGGGTAAGTGGCCCCAAGGGGGGAGCATTCAATACATTATCCCTTTCTGAAATCTTGTTTGAGACAGTCTCTAGATTAGATTGTTATGAGCTATGATTATGTGACCGCTTTTGAAAATAGGTAACTAATATTCGTGTACGAGTTTTTCTCACATTTCTGATGTAGGTACCGATAATTACCAATATCCCCTGGGTGATGATTAAGAGGTTCCTTCGAAAATATTCTCTGGAAGATGAGTGATATTATGGACTGTGCCCAAATCTGAATGAAATTATATATCTTTTTTTCAAATACATGGGATTGTGACCACTGGGGTTTGTGGGTTGGAATATCTCAAAGGGGGGTCCCGGTTATATGGGGTAATTAGTTAATTAATGTCAGAGTGTAAAGAAGTTCTCTAATGAGATAATTAAGTTTAATTCTGCCTGTAAATGTTTATGAATATGTTTACCCCAACAACTGAAAATGTATTATGACATGTCAAAACATGCATGGGATTAGAACAAAGGTTTAATGGGAAAATTGTTGATTGAGATTGTGTGAAGAATTGTGTACAATTCAGTAAATGGTAAACAACATGGTATTTTATATTTAACTGGAATCCTACAGATCTGGTTGTAAGAATTAATAAGTAGAGGTTTGAGCTATGTTTACAACAGATTCTAAACTTGGGTTTGGTTTATTATAGGGTTCCCCAGGAAAAATATTAAAATATGAAAGTTATGTTCAATCTAAAAACTTTATAAAAAATATTATTATAAAAATTGTAAAAATAAAATTAAAAAATAAACAAGTGTTAAAAAGTTATTATAAAATGACATTTCTGATAAAATATAGATTGTGAGTAATTATGAGTGACTTTATCAGTAGAAAACAATGGTCGGTTCATGCGCAGGGACTGGTCAGTGGATTTCATGAGATTTGTCCTCTAAGCGATCTTTTGTCGCTATTGGAAGTTAAGGAATGTCATGTTATAATGTGGTGTACATGATTTTTGGCAGATGTACAAACCAAATATGTTTTAAAATTTTTGAAAAAGAGTTAAAAATGAGAAAAACGATGCAATTCGATTGGATTGTATATGGTCTAAAACTTGTACAATCTGCTTCAAGCATGGGGGGGGGACAGATGTTTTCCCTTAGAGGTCATTAACAGCAGATCAGGTTACAGGCTGTGGTGAATTACCCTTCTATCTGGAGTGAGTGCTAGCGTTGAAACCAGACACCTCAGCTGCTGTGATTTAAATGTCTCTTTGCAAGTTTGAAGGGAAAAATAAATAAATATCAGAGTTTATGTTAAGTAAACTATGGAAGCGTATTATGAGGGTAAATCTTTCTTTAATAATAAAAGGTAATTTGTACACAATCATTAGAAGATCTGAAAGAAAGCCCTTATTAATAAAGTATTATTTTTCTCTTTCGTTTCCTTTCTTTCTTTTTCTCTCTCTCTCTTTCTTTTGCTCTTTCTTTCTTTCTTTCTTTCTCTCTCATTCTTTCTTTCTCTCATATGTTACTAAACTGTGGGTTTTTTGCACCATTTGGTTTGAAGAATACCTTACTTTGAGGGTGTCATTTTAAAGAGAATGATAATGGTGTTAATCTGCATAGCTTAAGAAAGTCAGTTAAAATAGTTTAAAAATAAAAATACAAATATGGATAGATGATGCGGTATGATACAGCCATATTTATGGATTAAAGGGTCATCTTCCAGGTTTTGGAGTGACAAAGGTGTTCAGTCAGAGAGGGAAGTTGTGTTTTGTAGAAGGATCCCTATGAGATACAGTGAATCTTTAAGACTGAACCAAAGGCTGCTATGTTTGTTTAAACAGACATGCGACAAGAATATTCATGCTGCATGATCAGTCCTGAAAACTAGTGTAATGTAATAAAGTTTCTTTAGGAAATAAAATATTTAGGACAGAGCCCAATATAAAATTAAAATGCTAATGAAGGGAAATATAGTAATTTGGTGGGAACGGATGCTTTTATGAAATTTAACTTAGTAATGTAAATGTAGATTGGATCAATTATGGTTGCTATGGTCAATAGAGGTTTGTTAACTATAAACAAGGATGCATTCCAGTATATTACTGAACACCTAGAGGCCACTACACAAATGACTTTGTATAAAATTATGGCCTTATACAGGATATTAGGTGAACAAGGGGGGCATTTAGAATGTCACCTGCGGACAATATTTTGGGTGATAACACATTTGTACTCAAATAGGTATAGCAATTTTGTTTGTATTGGTTATGATAATGTTTTGTTATATTGACCATGTCCTCCATTACCGTCCTTGTCTGTTAAGAAATAACAAAGAGAATGAACTGATGAAATATTCATTTCAAGGGGGGGCTGTGATAGACGTGAAACTAAAATGAATATTTTTGTGTTATGATTAGAACCACTGAAATGGAGTGTATATTTTCCTTGAAATGATTCTTCAGATTTTGTCAGATATGTTCTTAAAGTATATTTTAACTTGGATGGACATACAGAGAGAGCTGTTGAAATCAAAAAGCAACTCCATCCACTCACTCACTCTGTGTCCCCCCTCCCTCCTGGATTCCTCAGTTGTAACAGGAAAAGCCTTCCCATCCCCCATTGTAATTCACTCTTCCCTGCATTCCTGATCATTTCAAGAGGAAATTGTGACTTTGCTACATCCTGCCTTTTGGAGATGGAAAAGGAATTTGTAGCCTGGACTGTTTTTTCCCTTAAAAGGCAACGTGCTGGTTTCCTGTGTATGGATTTGTAAATGGGCGATTTGCTGGAACTATTTCCCAACGAATATCCTTCCTCCTGCCCTGGACATGCCCCTTTCCAGCCCACCTCACTACATCCTTGCAGTTCTGATCGAGAGACCCCTATCATTTATGATGGAACAAAGACTTTGCCATGTGGATTAACAGAATGGGAGGGTAACTGGGTGGAGTAAAGGGTTATTGGGAGGGATTGATGGGTGTGTATTCTGTGACGACATAAGGAGAATAAAGCTAAGAATGAGAAGATTGCCATCAGCATTCTGCTCACATTTTCTCACATTCTCTGTGTGTGCATCTGTCTGTTCTTCTCTTCTCTCATCTTCCTGCTGTGCACTTCAGCTCCAGACCACAAGAAGCTGTGTGTGTGTGTGTGTGTGTGTGTGTGTGTGTGTGTGTGTCTCTGTTTGTTTCTGCTTATTTTAACAGATTATAGCAGTGAATCATGGCAAATCTAAATCACAGTCATGTTGGAACAGAAAGTGACCATCCCCAAACTGTTCCCACCAAGTTGTCCTGTTATGCTGACACCTTAAAGCGGGAGTTCAACCAATTCCTTTTTTTTTTTCCCTTAGATTCCTGCTCGTTTTGTCTAGGGGAATCGGCTATTTGTATTAAAATATGATCCGTACTTACCCGTTTTCGAGATGCATCTTCTTCCGTCGCTTCCGGGTATGGGTCTTCGGGAGCGGGCGTTCCTTCTTGATTGACAGTCTTCCGAGAGGCTTCCGACGGTCGCATCCATCGCGCCACTAGTAGCCGAAAGTCGGTGCGGCTCTATACTGCGCCTGCGCACCGACGTTCGGCTTCTTTCGGCTACGAGTGACGTGATGGATGCGACCGTCGGAAGCCTCTTGGAAGACTGTCAATCAAGAAGGAACGCCCATTCCCGCAGCCCATACCCGGAAGCGGCGGAGAAGATGCATCTCGTAAACGGTAAGTACAGCTCATATTTTAAAACAAATAGCCGATTCCCCTAGACAAAACGAGCATAAAGCGAAGGGGAAAATGTGTAAGGTATGGGTGAACCTCCGCTTTAAGAGTTCCCTTCACTGGAACTAAGGGGCCAAGCCCAACCCCTGAAAGACAGCCCCACACCATAATTCCCTCCACCAAATGATTTGGATCAGTGCACAAAGCAAGGTCTATAAAGACATGGATGAGCGAGTTTGGCGAGGAGGCACTTGACTGTCGTGCACAGAGTCCTGACCTCAACCTAATAGAACACCTTTGGGATGAATTATAGCGGAGACTGCGAGCCAGGCCTTCTCGTCCAACATCAGTGCCTGACCTCACAAATGTGCTTCTGCGGGAATGGTCAAACATTCCCATAGACACACTCCTAAACCTTGTGGACAGCCTTCCCAGATGAGTTGAAGCTGTTATAGCTGCAAGGGGTGGGCCAACTCAGTATTGAACCCTACGGACTAAGACGCCATTAAAGGTCATGTGCGTGTAAGGCTACTTCCACACTGGGGCGTTGCGCCGTTGGCAGTAAAGCACCGCTATTTTTAGCTGCGCTTTACCATAGTTTTTGTTGCGCTATTCATCCGCTAGCGGGGTGCTTTTTAACCACCCCTAGTGGAAGAAAGGGTTAAAACCACCAACAAAGCGCTTTGGCGGCGCTGTCCATTGATTTCAATGGGCAGGGGTGATTAAAGTGGGATTCCACCCGCAATTTTTTTTTTTTTTTAAGTCAGCGCCTACTAACGGTGTAGCTGCTGACTTTTAATAAGGACACTTACCTGTTCTACTCACCCGCGCTGATGGCCCCCCCCGTTCACACTAACTGAAACCGTTTCCTACTGCGCATGCGCGAGTCTCGCACCGACTTGTGAATGGGCGGCTGCTCTCTGGGAACACACACAGTTCCCAGAAAGCAGCTCGTCCCATTCACTAAAAGAAGACGGATCGCGGCCACGGAAGAGGCAGATTATGGACTTCCGCATAGCAACAGGTATTTCGGGTGAGTATAAATTGTATTTTTTATTTTTTTCCTGGGTGGAACTCCACTTTAATGAGAGGTGCATACACTGCTCCTACAGCGCCTTAAAGATGTGGCTGGCAGGACTTTTTTGAGCGTCTTGCCAGCGCACCACTTGGGCTTTCACACTGGAGTGAAAGGAGCTATTTTTAGCATTATAGCGCCTGCAAAGCGCCTCAGTGTAAAAGTAGCCCAAAGGCAGGTGTCCCAATACTTTTGGTAATATAGTGTATTTAATGCACAGAGCGGATTTATGTTCTTTGTGATGTTTGAGAAATATATTTTAAGAGGAATTAAAGTGGAACTTCACCTGCAAATGGATTTTTACACTTTTTGGAAGTTTTCTTTTATCTGGGAGGGTGGCACTTATTTCTGAGAGGTACCCACTCCCACTTCTCTGCCTTCACCCTCTGGGACGCATCATTCAAGAGGCTGCGGGTCCAGTCATAAAGTGTAGCCCAAATTGTGTGTGTGTGATGTGGGCAGCTTGGGAAGTCACAGCTGCTTCCTACATCCAAGATGGCGACGCTGGGGAGCCAGAGGCCAATGAAGAAGCGACCCGGGTGAGGACAGCGCTGGATCCCGGAACTGGTAAGTGTGTGTTTTATTAAAGTCAGCCGCTACAGTACTTCTTGTTGCTGGCTTTATTTTTGACTGAAGATTCTCATTAAACTCTACCACTACTACTACTACTACTATTACTACTACTTCTACTTCTTTTTATTTTTTTTTTAATAGATGGGCCCCCCAGGTGGTGTCGCACTATAGCCTCATACACACGATCGGATTTCCGTCGGACAAAGCGTAGGACATTTGTGCGAAGGGCGTTTGTCAGCCAACAAATACAAAACGACATGTTTTTTTAGCTCTTTAGCGCCACCCTCTGGGCAGCTTCTGCTAATGTTGTGCTATGGTTAACATTGCTTCTGAGCATGCGTGTTTTGTACTATGGATTTTTTTTCCCGACTGACTTGTGTACACACAATCGGATAATCCAACATCGCACATTTGTTGTCGGAAATTTTTAAAGCATGCTATCCAACATTTGATCCTGGCCACTTCCTTTTTCTTTCTTCTGGTTCAGTTGCTTGAATGGTCAGGTTGTGATGAAGTTTAGTTGTGTCTGTGATTATCAAATGCTATTTTAATTTTTTTTTGGTGCGGGAAGTCCCAGCTTTAAAGATTATATGAATTTTTACAACTATACTCATCGCTGACCCTGATGTAATGACTTCTCTACAACTGCACTGCCTTCTATTACCAGGTACCTGGGTAGTGCCCCTTCCTGTTTCCTACAAGTGATGGGACTGGGAAGGATCGCACTTCTAGCGATTTGGTCACCAGTGCAGTCCGGGACACAGGAGGAAGTCAGGCGGACTGTTTGCCCCGAGTCATTTTAAAGGACCAGTCCACCCGGGATTGAGGTTTCAGTGTTTCTCTTCTATCTCTTTGGGACTCAGTTGGTGAAATCCCTGCAGTGAGCTCTGTGGTCTGCACCCCTGCTGTGCCCATTATGAGGGGTTCCCACCATCCCTGTGCTGAGTTCCTGAGCCTGTACACCTACTGTGCCCATTATGAGGGATTCCCACCATCCCTGTGCTGAGTTCCTGAGCCTGTACACCTGCTGTGCCCATTATGAGGGGTTCCCACCATCCCTGCACTGAGTTCCTGAGCCTGTACACCTGCTGTGCCCATTATGAGGGGTTCCCACCATCCCTGCACTGAGTTCCTGAGCCTGTACACCTGCTGTGCCCATTATGAGGGGTTCCCACCATCCCTGTGCTGAGTTCTCAGGTCTGCACTCCTGTTGTGCTTATCATGAGAGGTTCACACCATCCCTGTACTGGGTTCCTAAATGAGGACACCCAATGTGCCCATTGTGAGGGGTTCCCACCATCCCTGTACTTGATTTTGATTTCTTTTATGTTCTAGAGCAGGAGTGTCAAACTCCATTTCCTTGTGGGCCACATCAGCATTATGGTTGCCCTTAAAGGGCCGGTTGTATCATCACCCCACCCCCCTTTACATCAGATGCCAAGAGCCACCCCACCATCAAAAATCGAACTCCCCCCCCCCCCCCCACTATCTCTTACATCAGTGCCCCCCCTTTGCCTTGTGCTGCTGCCAGGAGAGCTGGACAGAGAAGTGCAGGATCTGGTGGAGGAGTCTCGTCCTCTCCGCTGCTGACTGCTGAGACCAGGTGGGGAGTGGAGACAAGGGGGGGGCCCACATGAAATGACCTGGAGGGCCGGATTCGGCCCGTGGGCCTTGTGGTTGACACCTGTGTTCTAGAGAGTATAACAGGAGTTGTAGGAACATATAAGGTGGGCCAGGACAGAGTGAATTTATGGCTGGAAGATCTCACTGTTGCAGTATCTGAGACGGGCAAAAAGGGAGGGGCTGAAAATATTACTTTCAGGGGGGCCGGCCCTTTAATTAAAAATTTCCACGCGGGACGGCCGCGCGCCTTTTAGTTTTCTTGCATTCTAAGACGTCAGCATGTTAATGAATAACGTCAATCTTCAGATGATCTCGCTCTCGGCGAAGTTGTATGAATTTCTAATTGTGTCTCTGCTCTCCGCATGACCGTCCATATTCGTCACCGACCTGTAGAGTATGACATCACAGCGTGACACCGGCCACCCCCCCAGACACAGAGACGCAGTGACCCAGCTCCTCAGAGCAGAGATCTCGCCAGAACCGAAGGGTTAAAGGTTTAGTGGCAGAGCCATTTCCAGTCTGCCGCCCGCCTCACGCTCACAAATAAGCGATTGTCCACATGAAAAGCCGCATTGTTGGCGAGCTCCTCCGACTTCTGACGGGGAGGAAAGTGGATTACTGCGAGGAGAATTAATGGATTCTATTCCAAAAATTGCTCAGATCGACCATCCGTGCAACAAAAACGATCACGAGCGCGCTTTATAATGTGCAATGCCGCCGATCATTTGCGCCGATTCATGACCGCCGTGGTCAGATTAGGACAACGATGAAATGTTGATGTGCGTGTGGGGTCCAATCTGATCATTAAAGTAGATGTGTATGTATAGCAATTGGATGAGCCGGATGCCTGGTCTCCATCTGCAGCCCGAGGGCCACATATTGGCCCTTTGGTTCTTGTGTGCCGTTAAACGCTTGTCTCAATTTTCTAATCGGTGGGTCAAATTGATGTTCGTGTTTAACCGCGGAGACGAGAAAATTAGAAGGTGTAGGAAGGAAAAGTTCTAAACAATTTCTGTTCAGGAAAGTCTATTCATTCCAATATCCCGTTTTCAAAGTACCGTATTTATCAGCGTATACCGCGCGCTATACGCCGGAGCGCGCAATACCCTGATAAATACGGTACTTTTGATTGACATTCACCAAGGCAAACGAATGTGAATTTCTGAGAATTTTTGTACAAACGATTGTTTGAACTTCTGTTAATGTATTCGACACAAAAAAATGTGTTTCAATTTATTTACATAAATTAGTTTTAGTTAAATTCCTTTAATTCATTTTCGGAATTTGTTTTGTTCGAGTTGATTCAAATTTTTGGAATTCCATTCAAATTCGAATCAAATTCCATTAGAAAGTGAATTTATTTATTTTTCAACATGGTTATGGATGGTTATTCTTTTTATTCCTTTTTTATTCTATTTTTTTTTCTCTATTAATTTTTTTTCTTTAAGTCTGTTCTTTTCCATTATATTCTACTTCTTCTTTTTAAATTTTTTTTTTTTATTCAAATTTATTCTATTCAGAATTTTTTTTTTGAAAAACGGTTATGTTGTTCTCTTTCTATTCCATTATTTTCTATTTGTTCCATTCTATTTTATTTTCTAATTTATTCGAATTTCAGAAAATATTTATATTTTTTCTATTCAATGTTTTTTTTTATTCTGTTTCTTTATCTTCTATTTATATTTTTTTATTCTGTTCTTTTATTTTATATTCTATTTTGTTATGTTTTTTACTTTTTATCAATTTTTTTTTTTTTTACTTCTATTCAATTTTTTTTTTTTTACTATTTTATTTTGTATTCTGCTTTGTTTTACTCTATTATCCTTTTAATTTCTATTTTTTCTATTTTTTTTTTTTTTTTTTCTTAAACGATTTGAATTTTGTCAGAAATTTTGATTTGTTATTTCGGATTTGTTTAAATTCGGTACTATTGTATTTTGGAAATTCATGAAACATATGAATTTCTAAATAACGAAAAATTCGTCGGAATTTCAATTCGGAGATAAACAAACCGCACGTGTCTATAATGTATGGCCAGCTTAAATCTGTATTTTGAAGTGGTTGTAAACCCTTACAAATACTCAAGTCACTGGTCTCAGGTGATAAACAGATGAAATAAATCCTCCTACATATGTTGTACCTGTTTATCTGCCGTATTCTGTCCACTACATCCTTTCAAAGTCCAGAATTTATAAAGCTTGTCTGAGCCGTCAGGAAAAAAAGCGGGGGAAGGCTAAAATTACACACAACAGAGCTCAGTGAGGAGAGATCTGAGAGCTGATTGGAGAGTAGAGATGAGCTTCGTATTTGAGTCGAACCCATGTTCGACTCGAACATCGTATGTTCAAAAGTTTGTCGAAATGCGGACAAAACGGGTCGTTCGTGCCAAATTCGAGTTACGTTTCACAGACCATAATTCACCGCGGCATCGCTGGCTGATTGGCCAAGCATGCACTATGACCCGCATGCTTGGCCAATCACAGCACGCAAAAAAACGAAGAGCCATAATTGGCCAAAGCCAGGGTGGCTTTGGCCAATTATGGCTCAGGGGGCTTAGTACACGCCCCACACTATAAAAGGCTGCCTGCAGGGCGGCCTTGTGTAGTGTGTTGCGGCAGTTAACAGAGAGAGTGTCATTTTTTGCAGGTAGATGGAGCAGGCAGGCAGGCTAGTCAGTTAAAGTTACAGTGTGTAGAGGATATATATACATCCCAGGTGTTGTACATATATTTATACACTGTATAGTTTAGCTAGATCAGTTCTTCCTAATTTACTGGCAGGCAGGTGATTGTGCCATTTAAAGACGTTATCACAGGCATACTATAGACGCCCAGGTATATTTTTTTAATTTAAGCATCATTAAAATCACTGCTCGCAGGAGCAGTGATTTTAATGATGCTTAAATTTAAAAAAAAATTAAAATTCCTTTAAATATTGTACCTGGGTGTCTATAGTATGCCTGTGAAAACGTCTTTGAGAACCCGGGTCTTGCCCGAGGGAACATGTATCAATGGAAAAAAAGTTTTAAAAACAGTCGTTTTTTCAAGAGTCCTGAAAAAACAACTGTTTTCAAAACTTTTTTTCCATTGATACATGTTCCCTCGGGCAAGACCCGGGTTCTCAAAGACCTTTTACGACAATAACTTGCATATTAGTCTTTAAAATCGGCACTTTTGAATTCGAAAGTTCGAGTCCCATAGACGTCAATGGGGTTCTAAATGTTCGCGCGAACGTTCGGTCTGTTCGAAGGTTCTGGTGCGAACCGAACGGGGGGGGTGTTTGGCTCATCCCTATTGGAGAGAAGGGGACATGCCCTTTTCACACAGAGACAGAGTTGAGGCTGTTAATCACAGGTTGTGTGCTTGGTCTCCCTTCCCTGTCACCTTCCACCTGTGTCATGAAAACTTGTCAGAAGTGATTTATGCCAATAGCAGAGGAAGGAAGCAGCAGACAAACATGACACTTGGTGCTCTAGATTGAGACAAGTACACACTATAGAGGGATATGCTTTGTTCGTATTTTTTGTCTGAGGTTTACAATCGCTTTAACTTAACTTTTTTTTTTTTTTTAATGGGCCCCAGGTGGTTAATGCCATAATATATTGGTACCACAATATATACAAGAACAAGTCTCCTGCGCTCTGATATTTCAAAAGGAAATGCTATGCAGTGGTGCAGTTCGATTAAAAGTTATCATCTAGAGTCTTGCAGCCCTCCTCAGAATCGTGGGTATTCATAAAACTATAAAAGAGAAGAAAAAGAGCGGAGGGCGCACCGACCTCGTGTGATACTGATAAAAAAATATTTATTTGAATAATAAAATCAATGGTTATACTCACACATTAGGAGTTAAAAACAGGCTTAAAAAATGAATACAGCAGGTCTCCAGCATCGTCAGTGGAACATGAGTGATCGTTTGGACCAATCAGTGGAAGTAAAAGCTGACGCGTTTCGGGGGCGTACCCCTTTCCTCAGAGCTGACGTGGTCTGCAGTGCTCCCTTGCCGTGGTGATTGTGGGACTAAATATACATACACACTCACAAATGCACATAGCCACACACCCACAAGTGGGCAGGTATACCTAAGATGATAGGTCGCTGTCTAGGTGTGCTCCTCCCAGATAGGGGGGAGGGGGGGGGGCTATTTTATCAGGGGCCACACCTATATATCTTCTGAACCCCAGTCTCTTATAAGAGGGTGGTCTCAGAACAGTAATGTAGTGTATGTTGTTTTTATTATTTATATTGAGACTGTCATTATACATGTGCACTGGCTTTGGCTAAACTGTTTATTTAGTTAGTTGTTTTTCAGTTAGTTATATGCCAAACATGTAGAGGAGTGCTCTTATGAAAAGTCCCCAAATGAAGAGTAAATGTGGGCTTACCTGACTGCCCCTTTGCACTTGTCCCCATTCGATCAGTGTTACAGCTCCATGTGAGTCAGTTGGAACGCACGCCAGCCAATTAGGACAGCCGTGCGTTCCAGCGATTTGTGCGCATGCGCGCGCCGTGCTGTTCGCGGCGCGCGCGCGCCGCGCGCGCCCCGCGTTCGCGACGCAGCGCACGCCGCGCAGACTGTCAGTGGATGTATTCCCTATGTGCAGACTGGAGACAACATGCTCCAAACTCTGCAACGTAGGGGCTGTGACGTCACTGCGACTCTATGGTGGCAGAATGTTAGATGGTGGACCTCAATGTCCGCCCTCTAGTGGTGGAGGGTGCAAAAAACCGTAGTGCTCCATACTAATGGGATCCTAAGGGGACATTATCTTCATGACCACCCTCTAGTGGTTGGAGGGGGGAAAAACAATGTTAGACACACATTAGTTTTCCAGATGAGTGCTTTTGGTCAAACCCCAGGAGCTTGAAAGGGGCTGCGTGCATAGGAAAGTATACAGTTGAAGCACTGTATAAGTAGTGATGTACCTGTCCGTGCCCATGCACAGACACCCACATATCACAAGGTGGTTGACATAGGGGGGACTGCAGACCATCAGGATTTCTACACATTGATAAGATGCAACATACAAAATAAAAGATGATGACAAAAAAACCCTCAATGATGTTACATTAGTGCCCAACATGATGTTTGCTGTTTTATATCTAGAACTGCTAAACTTAAATTTATTTTACATGATAAGTTGTTAATTGACTTACAAAATCTAACTATTCATGCTATTGTTTAATAGGGTTTGTGATGTATAATCATATGCATCAGAACCGAAAGGGAGAGGAAACCCTAGTGGTGGAAACAAGAAGTGCATGAAGGATGTGCTGTGATAGTGGGTGAGCTTGGAACAGGTCAACCTCTTTCATTGTTGTCTCACTAGTGTCTAGATCCTCATGTCACAGTATGCAGTTCAATCTCTTCATTTAACCCATTCGGGACCATACTGCCCAGGGTGAAGATCCAGTAGGCCTCTCTTTTACAGAGGATCTGGTATTTCTTTCCACTGTCCAGACCATTTTGGATGGCTTCTATGCCAAACACCTTAAGGCCATCCACTTCACTACCATGGGCTTCTCTAAAGTGTTTTGGTATAGAGCCTTTGTCTTTTTTTGTTTGAATACTACTCCTGTGCTCGTTCATCCTAGTTCTCAATTGACGTGATGTACGTCCCACATATAGTAGGCCACATGGGCATATGATGCCGTATATCACAAAGGCAATTCCGCAATTAATGAACTGTTTAATCGTGTGGCGTCTTCCATCTACCCCAATGACATCTTTTTTCCTGTGTTGCATATGTGAGCAATTGCCACATGTGTTTACACCACATTTATAGCTTCCTTTTTGATCAAAGATTGTGGTCCAAGGACTTTCCAATCCTTTGTTTTTGTTGATGTTTTTCTTCACCCTGCTTGGGGCCACCATACTTCTTAGATCCTTCGGTCTTCTAAATACCAGATTGGGATGGGGAGGGATACAGGTCTTCAGAAATGGATCAGCTGCCAGAATTTTCCAGTTTCTTTTAAAGATTTTCTGAATGGTTGGGGCTCTGTTATTGTATCTAGTGCAAAAACGTACCGTCTGGGTTTCATTCTCCATATGTTTTGCGGTTTTTTCACCTGTTGTCCCATCTTTCTCGTAGAGCTGAAAATATTTTTGAAATGCTTCTTCAATATGTGATTCACCGTACCCTTTTTCCCTGAATTTTTCTCTTAAAATGATGCTTTGTGCTTCATAATCTTCCTTCTGAGTACAAGTTCGTTTAAGACGACAGAACTGTCCAAATGGTACATTTTTGATCCATCTTGGATGATGTTGACTTGAGGCGTGTAAATATGAATTTCCTGCGCTTGGTTTGAAATGGGTCTTAGAAAGTATCTTCCCGTTCTCTTCTGCCCTTAACTCTAGGTCTAGAAATATCAGTGACTCTTGGTCCACTACATATGTGAATGAAATTCCAAATGGATTGTTGTCACAATGTGTCAGGAAACCATTCAACTCTTCGTCGCTGCCATTCCAAATAATTAGGATGTCATCTATGTAGCGGGAGTATAATATCAGATTCTTTGCAAAAGGGTTGTTGGCCCAACCCTTTTGCAAAGAATCTGATATTATACTCCCGCTACATAGATGACATCCTAATTATTTGGAATGGCAGCGACGAAGAGTTGAATGGTTTCCTGACACATTGTGACAACAATCCATTTGGAATTTCATTCACATATGTAGTGGACCAAGAGTCACTGATATTTCTAGACCTAGAGTTAAGGGCAGAAGAGAACGGGAAGATACTTTCTAAGACCCATTTCAAACCAAGCGCAGGAAATTCATATTTACACGCCTCAAGTCAACATCATCCAAGATGGATCAAAAATGTACCATTTGGACAGTTCTGTCGTCTTAAACGAACTTGTACTCAGAAGGAAGATTATGAAGCACAAAGCATCATTTTAAGAGAAAAATTCAGGGAAAAAGGGTACGGTGAATCACATATTGAAGAAGCATTTCAAAAATATTTTCAGCTCTACGAGAAAGATGGGACAACAGGTGAAAAAACCGCAAAACATATGGAGAATGAAACCCAGACGGTACGTTTTTGCACTAGATACAATAACAGAGCCCCAACCATTCAGAAAATCTTTAAAAGAAACTGGAAAATTCTGGCAGCTGATCCATTTCTGAAGACCTGTATCCCTCCCCATCCCAATCTGGTATTTAGAAGACCGAAGGATCTAAGAAGTATGGTGGCCCCAAGCAGGGTGAAGAAAAACATCAACAAAAACAAAGGATTGGAAAGTCCTTGGACCACAATCTTTGATCAAAAAGGAAGCTATAAATGTGGTGTAAACACATGTGGCAATTGCTCACATATGCAACACAGGAAAAAAGATGTCATTGGGGTAGATGGAAGACGCCACACGATTAAACAGTTCATTAATTGCGGAATTGCCTTTGTGATATACGGCATCATATGCCCATGTGGCCTACTATATGTGGGACGTACATCACGTCAATTGAGAACTAGGATGAACGAGCACAGGAGTAGTATTCAAACAAAAAAAGACAAAGGCTCTATACCAAAACACTTTAGAGAAGCCCATGGTAGTGAAGTGGATGGCCTTAAGGTGTTTGGCATAGAAGCCATCCAAAATGGTCTGGACAGTGGAAAGAAATACCAGATCCTCTGTAAAAGAGAGGCCTACTGGATCTTCACCCTGGGCAGTATGGTCCCGAATGGGTTAAATGAAGAGATTGAACTGCATACTGTGACATGAGGATCTAGACACTAGTGAGACAACAATGAAAGAGGTTGACCTGTTCCAAGCTCACCCACTATCACAGCACATCCTTCATGCACTTCTTGTTTCCACCACTAGGGTTTCCTCTCCCTTTCGGTTCTGATGCATATGATTATACATCACAAACCCTATTAAACAATAGCATGAATAGTTAGATTTTGTAAGTCAATTAACAACTTATCATGTAAAATAAATTTAAGTTTAGCAGTTCTAGATATAAAACAGCAAACATCATGTTGGGCACTAATGTAACATCATTGAGGGTTTTTTTTGTCATCATCTTTTATTTTGTATGTTGCATCTTATCAATGTGTAGAAATCCTGATGGTCTGCAGTCCCCCCTATGTCAACCACCTTGTGATATGTGGGTGTCTGTGCATGGGCACGGACAGGTACATCACTACTTATACAGTGCTTCAACTGTATACTTTCCTATGCACGCAGCCCCTTTCAAGCTCCTGGGGTTTGACCAAAAGCACTCATCTGGAAAACTAATGTGTGTCTAACATTGTTTTTCCCCCCTCCAACCACTAGAGGGTGGTCATGAAGATAATGTCCCCTTAGGATCCCATTAGTATGGAGCACTACGGTTTTTTGCACCCTCCACCACTAGAGGGCGGACATTGAGGTCCACCATCTAACATTCTGCCACCATAGAGTCGCAGTGACGTCACAGCCCCTACGTTGCAGAGTTTGGAGCATGTTGTCTCCAGTCTGCACATAGGGAATACATCCACTGACAGTCTGCGCGGCGTGCGCTGCGTCGCGAACGCGGGGCGCGCGCGGCGCGCGCGCGCCGCGAACAGCACGGCGCGCGCATGCGCACAAATCGCTGGAACGCACGGCTGTCCTAATTGGCTGGCGTGCGTTCCAACTGACTCACATGGAGCTGTAACACTGATCGAATGGGGACAAGTGCAAAGGGGCAGTCAGGTAAGCCCACATTTACTCTTCATTTGGGGACTTTTCATAAGAGCACTCCTCTACATGTTTGGCATATAACTAACTGAAAAACAACTAACTAAATAAACAGTTTAGCCAAAGCCAGTGCACATGTATAATGACAGTCTCAATATAAATAATAAAAACAACATACACTACATTACTGTTCTGAGACCACCCTCTTATAAGAGACTGGGGTTCAGAAGATATATAGGTGTGGCCCCTGATAAAATAGCCCCCCCCCCCCCCCCCTATCTGGGAGGAGCACACCTAGACAGCGACCTATCATCTTAGGTATACCTGCCCACTTGTGGGTGTGTGGCTATGTGCATTTGTGAGTGTGTATGTATATTTAGTCCCACAATCACCACGGCAAGGGAGCACTGCAGACCACGTCAGCTCTGAGGAAAGGGGTACGCCCCCGAAACGCGTCAGCTTTTACTTCCACTGATTGGTCCAAACGATCACTCATGTTCCACTGACGATGCTGGAGACCTGCTGTATTCATTTTTTAAGCCTGTTTTTAACTCCTAATGTGTGAGTATAACCATTGATTTTATTATTCAAATAAATATTTTTTTATCAGTATCACACGAGGTCGGTGCGCCCTCCGCTCTTTTTCTTCTCTTTTATAGTTTTATGGGTACCACAATATGACAGACTTACCTGTGAAACAAAGCCCTCCAGAGGTGCACTTTCACCACTGCTTCGGCCCCCGTTCACACCAAGGTAATTTGACAGGTCCAAATCACACGACAAGCCGCACCCTATTGTCTGCAGTGGAACAATTTTTTCAGATTTCAGGTGCGACTTGCATAGAAACCTGTGCATGAAGTTGCACAGATGTCAGCCAAGTCTCGCCTAAAGTCGCACTGATCTGAGGTTTTGAAATTGTGCGATTTCAGGTGAAGTCGCACGATTTCAAATCTGCATTCAGTGTGAACGGGGCTCAATCTTCACCTTTCGTCTTCCTTCCAGGTTCGCGGTTTCCAGCTGTATGAATTGCTAGGCCGCAATGACGTTACTCTGGCGCATGCGCATTATCGTGGCACGGCGCTAATCACTGCATTAATGGCACACTCAGAAACCAAGAATGCAGAGCTTACTATGCTCAGTGATGTCATCGGCTGGAGTCGATGTGAATATCTACTAAACGGTGCAAGACTGAAACCTCTTTTTTTTTTTTCTTTTTTTTTGTGAGGCTACATAAACAGATTCCTGACATGTCACAATACACAGCAACTGCGTCATGTTTCAGAAAAGCTCCACCTTTTATTATTAAAAAGCTGCCCTTAAGCATAAGCCAACCTTGAGCTCCAGTTGGTGACTTTGCCTAGGCTGAGATGATGTCATCAGTTTGCTGCAGGCAGAAGGAAGCATTTCCTCAGTCTCCTCTCCCCCAGTCACAATTGTGATAGTCTGCAGCAGACATTTGTAA
The DNA here is from genome assembly GCF_905171775.1 of Rana temporaria. NCBI lineage: Eukaryota > Metazoa > Chordata > Amphibia > Anura > Ranidae > Rana > Rana temporaria. The sequence continues at coordinate 34,920,248 of NC_053496.1, forward strand.
ACGCAGCTGCGGCATCAGGATTTACATTGTTTCACCTCTCAGTCTAGGAAGTAGATGGGCCGCTGTGCTGCTTTGGGCAGCCCAATCAGATGAATGGGCTGCCCTAACGCAATGCATGTTAACACACATGCGTTTAGTGTACCAGGCTGGGGTGAGTGAGGACATTCTATGTACTCCAATCCTCCTCTGATAGTTGCACTCTGGTATGGTCATGGTACAGCGCTATAGAATATGTCGGCGCCATATCGGTGTATATATTGATTGGGGTTGCGGAGTGTTCCGCTGACAGGTTCTCTTCATGCAGCACTAATCTCCATCCTTGCATTTGCAGGGTTAAGCGTCTTCCTGTTGATAAGATGTTGCTTTTGAACTGGCAGGCGGAGGAATGCGGATTCTGATGGCCGCGTTCTATAAATAGACGTCTGCAGTAGCCGCCATCAGCGCCTGGAAGCCAACTTGTCAAACTTCTTAATGTCATTAACTTCCACAGCTGGAAGTGTAAACGCGTCGCAGGATGATGGCCGCCGCTTGCGCTCTGCGTCCGGTCGAGGAACGGCCAGAGATGACGGTTCTTAGGACTGCTGTGTGATATAAAGTTTGATCCATTCTCAGTGCGAGTCGCTGAAAGCAATTGGTGACTCTCATGATTTTGCATTGTTGCTGCTCCATATTTCTCATTTTCTGTAATATACGCAAATTTGTAGGTCTATCTGTGTGTCAAGGACCATGGTCCGCTGTGATAGGAGCAGTGATAAGAGTGCATTGTGTTTAACCACTTCCATACCAGGCACTTTGCCCCCCTTCCTGCCCAGGACAATGTTTAGCTTTCAGCGCTGTCACACTTTGAATTATTGTTTATTGAATATTGTTGTTAAGCGTTAAAGTATCAAAACGCAAAATGACAATTGCGCGGTCATTCTACGCTGCACACAAACTAAATTTTTATAATTTTCTTCCCATAAAGAGAGCTTTCTTTTGGTGGTATTTGATCACCTCTGCAGTTTTATTTTTTTGCGCTGTAAACTAAAAAATACAGACCAAAAAAAAAACAAACTGATGGGCACTGGATAGGCAGAACCAGGGCTCGACAACTTCCGGGCGCCAGGTCGCAATTGCGACAAGAAATTGTGACCTGGCGCCCGCCGGTAATAGAGGGCGCGGCCAACAAGGCCTGCAAAGCCGCGGCCTCAATGACCGGCCGTCGAAGGCCCGGCGCGATCGCACGGCGGGGGAGTGGGGGCGCACGGAGGCACAGAATCCTGTGTCTCCGTGCGCCCCCACCTCCCCCGTCGCGCCCGCGATGGCCGGTAATTGAGGCCGCAGCTTTGCGGCCTTGTGAAAGCCCAAGCTTCCTTCTGTGACCTGGCGCCATCTGGTGGTGGCCGTTGGCATTACAAGTAAAACAGCAATTCTAATGTCTAATTTTTTCACTGTTTTCACTGCCATATCCTTCCCTCTATTTAGAACCCCCAAACATTATATATATTTTCTATTCTAACACCCTAGAGAATAAAATGGCGGTCGTTGCAATACTTTCTGTCGCACTGTATTCGCGCAGCAGTCTTACAAGCGCACTTTTTTTGAGAAAAAATACACTTCTTTTAATTAAAAAAATAAGACAACAGTAAAGTTATCCCAATTTTTTTTTATATTGTGAAAGATAATTTTACGTCGAGTAAATTGATACCCAACATGTCACGCTTCAAAATTGCGTCCGCTCGTGGAATGGCGACAAACTTTTACCCTTTAAAATCTCCATAGGCGACGTTTAAAACAGGTTGCATGTTTTGAGTTACAGAGGAGGTCTAGGGCTAGAATTATTAATCTCGCTCTAACTATCACGGCGATACCTCACGTGTGTGGATTAAATACCGTTTACATATGCGGGCGCTACTCACGTATGTGTGCACGCGAGCTTGGCGGGACGGGGGCGTTTTCTGGCTCCTAACTTTTTTTAGCTGGCTTCTAGATTCCACGCAAATTTGTCAAACTCTGGGCAGAACTGATGAGCTACAGACGGGCATTGGTGAGTGGCACTGATTGGCACTTTGATGGGGCTCCGACAGGCATTACTAATTGGGCACTGACTGGCCTCTGTCAGAGGCTTCCTACCATGATTGGAGTTGCTGTGTGTCAGACAGGAGTGATGTCCTGATCACGTCATATGACGTTCGGTCAGGATATCGCAACCACTTTGCCGCTGTCATTCTGCTATATGGCGGGCGGCAAGTGGTTAATCAGTTCGAGATGAGAGATTGATAATATTGCAAGTCAGTGAAGTGTAATCGCTGTGCAGCTCTACTGAGGAGGAAGCAGAGCCTGCCTATGTAATGGAGACATGCAGCTCCCACCTTCCCCATACATACCATATAGTGGTGATGTCACTCCTCTCTAATATTACTTCTATCTAGAGAGCTGTGATGTCACTCCTGTATAATATAACTTATATCTGGCGAGTGGTGATGTCACTCTTCTCTAATGATCACTTTCCAGATACAAGTTATATGTCACTCCTGAAGATCTTGAGAGCGATGCAGTCGCTCCTCTCTAATATAACGTCTATCTGCAGAGTGATGAAGTCACACCTGTATAATATATCTTGTATCTGGAGATCAGTGATGTCACTCCTGTATAATATAACCTACATCTGGAGAGCGGTGATGTCACTCCTGGAAATCGGTGATGTCACTCCTGCATAATATAACGTATATCTGAAGAGTGTTGATGTCACTCTTCTCTAATATAAACTTATATCTGGAGAGTGATTGTCACTCCTCTCTAATATAACATATCTAGAGAGCAGTGATTGTATAATATACCGTAAAAAGAAATTGGTTTGAGAGCGTTTTGCCAGACAAGCAAAACGTTTTAATACATTTTGCCTTGATATACAAGCGATGTCTTGATATAAGAGTAGCGTCATGTCACAACTGAGTATAAAAAAAAAAAGAGAGGTGCCTCTAAGTGTAGCAATATGGTTACATTTAATGAAGGAACAACATTTAGCAACTTATTGCTACACTTAGAGGCGCCTCTCTTCTCTTTTATACTCTGTAAAAAAAATGCTTTGATATACAAGTGCTTTGGATTACAAGCGTGTTTCTGGAACAAATTATGCTCGCAAACCAAGGCTTTACTGTAACTTTTATCTGGAGAGCGATGATGTCACTTCTCTATAATAACTTTTATCTGGAGGGCGGTGATGTCGCTCCTTTGATTTCCGCTCTTCCTCTGACCTCCGGAGACTGTCCGCTCTCCCATTTATGAAATCGGTGAATTGACAAACCTCTGAACTTGGCGTCGGCTCGGAGCGCAGAGATAAAAAATGAAATTCGCTGCACATGTTGGTTGTTTCTCCTTCCAGCTGGAAGATCTTCAGTGATCATTCCAGACGAGTTCTGTGTCTACATTCCGGAGAATGGGATGGTGACAATGTTTTATGGCCCTCATAGAGGAAGCGTGGACGGCTTTAGGGCCGCCTGTCGCTCACATCTGCACACAGTGGGGGCCCCAAATTACTGATAATGTCTGTTTCCAATTGTAGAGGCGAGGGAGATATATAGGATCCCGGGTACTGACCTCACACATGATATACATTGTATCAATGAAGCTGCATCCGTTAGTGGAAGTGTATATAGAGAGAGAGAGAGAGGGTGAGAAGTCAATCTGCCAATGCTGAACTGGAGAAAGAGGAGTGCTACTATATACAGTTGTGTTTAAAAGTTTGCATCCCCTTGGAGAACTGGTATTATAAAGTATGTACCATAAGTGAGCAGCAAAACACTTTTTTTTTTTTTCTTAAGGGATTCATATTCTGTAACTATAGGTGATAACAGAATGGCACAATCATTAAACGAAACGTGGCAACTAGTAAACCAATAAAATGCCCCCTGTTCAAAAGTCTGCATCCTCTTAGTTCTTAATACTGTGTGTTGCCCTCTTTAGCATCAATGGCAGCATTTATAGCCAGATTCAGGTAGAGTTACGCCGGCGTATCAGTAGATACGCTGTCGTAACTCTGAATCTGCGCCGTTGTATATTTAAGTGTATTCTCAAATTGAGATGCACTTAAATCTAGCTAAGATACGACCGCCGTCGCCGTCGTATCTTAGCTGTCTATTTACGCCGGCCACTAGGGGCGTGTACGCTGATTTAAGCTTAAAATGCGTAAATCAGCGAGATACGCCTATTCACGAACGTACGCTTGCCCGTCGCAGTAAAGATACGCCGTTTACGTAAGGCGTTTTTAGGCCTAAAAATATTCCACCAAAAAGATGGCGCAGCCAATGTTAAGTATATACGCCGGAACCGCGTCAAATTTTTTTATTTTTACGTCGTTTGCGTAAGTTGTCCGTGAATGGGGCTGGGCGTAATTTATGTTCACGTCAAAACCAATAAGTCTTTGCGGCGGAATTTGGAGCATGCGCACTGGGTTACGTCCACGTACACCGTTCGTTAAAAATGTCATTTATGTGGGGTCATGCTTTATTTACATAAAACACGCCCACCTCTTCTCAATTTGAATTGGGCGCGCTTACGCTACGCCGCCGTAACTTAGGATGCAAGTGCTTTGTGAATACAGCACTTGCCTCTCTAACTTACGGCGGCGTAGCGTATATGAGATATGCTTTGCCTGCCGTTAGGCACGTGTACCTGAATCCAGCTAATAGTCTTTTGTAATAGTTGTCTATGAGGCCCCCGAGTTATGGCTGATATAGCTTCCCATTTGTCTTGGCAAAATGCCCCAGGTCATGCAGTCTTTGGTCGCCTTGCATGAACCACCACCGAGAGTGGCTTGATGATATTAAGGTCAGGAGGCTGTGATGACCACTCCAGAACCTTCACATTTTTCTGATGTGACCACTGGAGGGTCAACTTGGACTCAGACTTTCCGCATGGCAATGACCCTAAGCAAAAGAGTATCCCATATGCAGCTTTCATGCAGAAGAATGCAAATTGTGCTGCATGCATCTTGCCATCAATTTTCACAAGATTCCCCATGCCTCCTAGAGCTCATTCACCACAAAACATTAGTGAGCCACCACCATGCTTCACAGTGAGGATAGTTTTCTTGCTGCTATAGGCCTTGCTGACCCGTCTTCAAACATGGCGCTTATGGTTGTGACGATAAAGCTTTATTTTGATCTGGCCACTCTAGATTAGTGTGCCAGGAGCTGTTGGGCATGTCAAGGTGTTGTCGGGCATATTGTAACCAGTGAGTTAGTGAGAAACTTATATAGCGCAACACATGCCAACTGAATCGCCTCTGGGCGCTTAGTATCCGTTCCCTACTGTCCTTTTGCCTTCAGAAAAGATGGGTTTTGATTTTTTTTTCTGAAGGCCAGGTGATTCTCCTCCATTCGGATGCTGGTTGGTAGAACGTTCCATAGTCTAGGTCCTTGGACTGCAAATCTTCGTTCTCCTTTGGACTTGTATGTGGCTTTGGGTATCTGAAGTAGATTTTGGTCTGTGGATCGGAGCACGCGATTGGGGTTGTGACTTAATTTTTTCGCATAGATATTGGGGGGCATTTCCTTGAACACACTTATGCCTCAGACAGAGAGCCTTAAAAGTGATTCTGTCTTTTACTGACAACCAATGAAGGGATCTCAGTGAAGGCGAGATCGATTCCCATGTTTTTTCCCCAGTCACAAGTCGAGCGGCTGTATTTTGAACGACTTGCAGGCGAGCGATTTGGTATTTTGGGAGTCTGAGGTAAAGGGAATTTGCATAGTCAAGTCTGGAGTTGATAATTGTTCCCACCACGACTGCAATGTCTTCTTTCGGGATAAAGGGCGTGAGTCTAAGTAGCAGGCGCGGCAGATGGTGGGATCCGCTGACTACTGACCCTATTTGTGCATCCATTGTCATGTGGGTGTCAAAAGTGACTCCGAGACTTTTGACTTTGGTGCTAGGGGTGATGATTTGTCCCAGAATGGGCGGCGGTGTCCATGTTGGTGCGGGAAATCTCTTTCGGTTGGCGGGAAACAGGAGAAGTTCTGTTTTTGAGCCGTTGAGTTTACGGTAACTCTTCGTCATCCAATTTTCTATCAAAGTAAGGTATTGCTGTATTGTCGTCCTTAAAACATCCACACCGTATTTTTCCAGAGCAGCCTGTATTTCTCTTGAGGTTACCTGTGGGTTTTTCTTTGTATCCCAAACAATTCTTCTGGCAGTTGTGATTGCAATACTTTTTTGGCCTACTCGATCTTGGCTTGCTATTGGGAGATCCCCCCCCCCCCGAATTCTCCACTTCTTAATACGTGATTTCACAGTACTGACTGGCATCTTTTTATATCCTTTTCCATTTTTATGAAGTTCCATTCCCTTGTTACACAGGTCTTTTGACGGTTCTTTTCTGCTTCGCAATGGTTTAATATCTAGCCTTCTCAGTGCATCCACATGAGAGCTAACAAACTCATTGACTATTTATACACAGACATTAATTGCAATTTCAAAAGCCACAGCTGTGGCAAATTAACAGTTTAATTGTATTACAGGACAAGAGAAGTGGTGCAGAGTCCATACATACAGAATAGGAACAGATACTGAGAATTACACCCAGCATACAGGACAAGAGAAGTAGTATATAAGTAATATCTGGCCCCTGGCCCTCTAGTTGGACAGCCTGTCTCAATCAGTGTATCCTCCATGATCAGGTCAGATCAGGGGTAAACCACACTCTCTGGTGTTGTAAAGTCTAACTTATTCCAGTAACACTTGTGAACTGGGTGGACGGGAGGAGCGCGGTGATGTCATCCATAGAAGGGTGACCCCTCAGCGTTTGGCTGATCGGCTCTGGCCCCTCATCCCTCCACGCTGCACATCTGGGGAATGTTAGATAAGTGGTGCAGAGCCCAGAATCCCCTCCATGGTGTGACTGCTGCCCATAAACCATCCTGGCCCTGCAATCCAGACATGTATACAGGGAAATCCATGGGATAGATTGGAACTTCTTGGAAACATCTTGTTCTAGAAATAAATCTGCTGTCTGTCGGTGATGGGCAACAGATCTGCCACCAGCTGTGCAGGAACTACAAGTCCCAGCATGGATTTAATGAGACCCATTCCTGCAGAGAAGGGGCTGCCATATCCATCATATTATTATTAAACCTTTTTATAGCTCCGACATACATGGCCGCTGATATGGCAGTACAGCCAGTCCTGTTGTACCGGGCCCAGCCCTATCAGCTCAACAGGGGGGGCCCAGGCAGCTTTACAGTTCATTTCTGGAAAAAAAAAACAGGCCTGTAGGGGCAGAAAACTCATGTTGATCAGATTGTTTTGGGCTAGAGAAGAGATATAGGGTCCAATAGACCCCAGATCTCTCCATAAAGAGGACCTGTCATGGCTCATGCCATTACATGTTCAAAGCCAGAAGGCCATGTAGAGGCCAGGAGTGGGGTCAAGGGTGGGTCAAAGGGGGCCCTGAAAGGTAGAGGGTATGGGGCCCCATGATTTCTAACAGCAACCCTGCTTACATATACCACAGTGCTGTACAGAGAACAGCAAGCTATTTATATCCGTCTGTGCACCCAAGAAGCTTACACTCTAATGTCGCACACTATTATTTTTGCTCATTTATATAGCTCCGACACAGTGCAGTACAGAGCTGTTTACATCAGTGTTTTCACTGGACGAGCTTGCACTCTAATGTCCCCATCACAGTCGCATTCTATTATTATCCACTTGACCTCCGGAAGATTTACACCCTCCCCCCCCCCCCCCCTTCCCGACCAGGCAATTTTTTGCGATACTGTAATGCGTTATTTTAACTGACACTTGCGCAGTCATGCGACACTGTACTTAAATAAAATTTGTATTTTTTTCTTTTTTTCCCACAAATAGAGCTATCTATTGGTGGTATTTGATCACCACCTGCTTTTATTTTTTATTTTTTTATCTGCTATAAAACCTATACAATAAAAAATGTAAAAAAAAAAGAATTTATTCATCAATTTAGGCCAATATGTGTTGTATGTATGTTTGGTGAAAAAAAAATTAAAACTAAGCATATTTTGATTACTGTATTTATTGGTGTATAACACTCACTTTTTCACCCTGCAAATAGTGTGTGTTATGTGCCGATACTGCAATTTGGGCTGCCTCTGAGAGAACGGGGGGCGAGACGAGCGCCGTCAGATTACATACAGCGTGAATCTACTGTTTACTCAGCAGCTTCTGTAATAGGAACTAGTGTTGAGCAGAATACGCCATATTCGATTTCGCGATATCACGAATATATAGCCGAATATTCGAGAAATATTCGCTAAATTCGAATATTCGTGATATTTTATCGAAATGAAATGTTTGCGAAATTTCGCTATTGCGAATGCGAAAATAATTGCGAAATTTCGACAACTGCGGTAGGAGCACTCTGGCTCCGAATATTCGTGATATTTTATCGAAATTTCGCAAAATGCGAATGCGATATTTATTGCGGAATTTCGACAACTGCGATAGGAGCCCTCTGGCTCAGAATATTCGTGATATTTTATCGAAATTTCGCAAAATGCGAATGCGATATTTATTGCGGAATTTCGACAACTGCGATAGGAGCCCTCTGATTGGCTCAGAATATTCGTGATATTTTATCGAAATTTCGCAAAATGCGAATGCGATATTTATTGCGGAATTTCGACAACTGCGGTAGGAGCACTCTGATTGGCTCTGATGCAAAAGAAGGGCGGAGAAAATAATCGCGCAATATTCCTATTGCCGAATATTCGCATTGCGAATATTCGGCAATATAAAATGATCGCTTCAGCTACTCGGCCCAAGGTCTCTAATCATACCAGCAATGCTTTTAGACGTCGATGGAGATCACTAGGATGTGATCTGTTCTAAAAATAAAATTGAAAAAATCCGAATATTCGGAATAGCGAATATTGGCCGCGAAATTCGAGATATTCGCGAATACTCGAATATTCGCAATACGAATATTCGTGAGCAACACTAATAGGAACTAAGTCCCATCTCTTGGGCCAGCATTGGACCAGTGTTCTGTCCATCATAGAAGCCGGTCCAGGAGGCGGGACTTTGTATTAAAGAGCCCGCCGAGTAAACAGGAGATTGTTGCTGTATGTAATCTGACGGCGCTCATCCCACCCCCCTCCTTGAGATGGGCATTGATCAGTCTGCATTCATGGCAATGGGGAGGCTGCAGATGGGCATTATTCAAGCTGCATTCATGGGCAATTGTGAGGCTACAGATGGGCATTGATCAGGCTGCATTGATGGGCACTGACCCTTATTTTGCTTCAAAGTTCTTTATTTAAAATTTAAGTTTTTTTCCTGATACTTCCCTCTTAAAATGAAGGCACGTGTTCTATGCCGATAAATACAGTATTTTGTGCAAGTTTAGAGCGCCCACAAACTATGATGTGTGTATGTATGTATGTACAGTGATGCAAATAAGTATTTGAACACCCTGCTATTTTGCAAGTTCTCCCACTTGGAAATCATGGAGGGGTCTGAAATTGTCATCGTAGGTGCATGTCCACTGTGAGAGACATAATCAAAAAAAAAAATTCCAGAAATCACAATTTATGATTTTTTAACTATTTATTTGTATGATACAGCTGCAAATAAGTATTTGAACACATGTCTATCAGCTAGAATTCTGACCCTCAAAGACCTGTTAGTCTGCCTTTAAAATGTCCACCTCCACTCCATTTATTATCCTAAATTAGATGCACCTGTTGGAGGTCATTAGCTGCATAAAGACACCTGTCCACCCCATACAATCAGTAAGAATCCAACTATTAACATGGCCAAGACCAAAGGGCTGTCCAAAGACACTAGAGACAAAATTGTACACCTCCACAAGGCTGGAAAGGGCTACGGGGAAATTGCCAAGCAGCTTGGTGAAAAAAGGTCCACTGTTGGAGCAATCATTAGAAAATGGAAGAAGCTAAACATGACTGTCAATCTCCCTCGGACTGGGGCTCCATGCAAAATCTCACCTCGTGGGGTCTCAATGATCCTAAGAAAGGTGAGAAATCAGCCCAGGACTACACGGGAGGAGCTGGTCAATGACCTGAAAAGAGCTGGGACCACCGTTTCCAAGGTTACTGTTGGTAATACACTAAGACGTCATGGTTTGAAATCATGCATGGCACGGAAGGTTCCCCTGCTTAAACCAGCACATGTCAAGGCCCATCTTAAGTTTGCCAATGACCATTTGGATGATCCAGAGGAGTCATGGGAGAAAGTCATGTGGTCAGATGAGACCAAAATAGAACTTTTTGGTCATAATTCCACTAACCGTGTTTGGAGGAAGAAGAATGATGAGTACCATCCCAAGAACACCATCCCTACTGTGAAGCATGGGGGTGGTAGCATCATGCTTTGGGGGGGGTTTCTGCACATGGGACAGGGCGACTGCACTGTATTAAGGAGAGGATGACCGGGGCCATGTATTGCGAGATTTTGGGCAACAACCTCCTTCCCTCAGTTAGAGCTTTGAAGATGGGTCGAGGCTAGGTCTTCCAACATGACAATGACCCGAAGCACACTGCCAGGATAACCAAGGAGTGGCTCTGTAAGAAGCATATCAAGGTTCTGGTGTGGCCTAGCCAGTCTCCAGACCTAAACCCAATAGAGAATCTTTGGAGGGAGCTCAAACTCCGTGTTTCTCAGCGACAGCCCAGAAACCTGACTGATCTAGAGAAGATCTGTGTGGAGGAGTGGGCCAAAATCCCTCCCAGTGTGTGCAAACCTGGTGAAAAACTACAAGAAATGTTTGACCTCTGTAATTGCAAACAAAGGCTACTGTACCAAATATTAACATTGATTTTCTCAGGTGTTCAAATACTTATTTGCAGCTGTATCATACAAATAAATAGTTAAAAAAATCATACATTGTGATTTCTGGATTTTTTTTTGGGATTATGTCTCTCACAGTGGACATGCACCTACGATAACAATTTCAGACCCCTCCATGATTTCCAAGTGGGAGAACTTGCAAAATAGCAGGGTGTTCAAATACTTATTTTCATCACTGTACATACATACATACATTAGAGGTGCAACGGATCGTGCCCGATCCGAACGGGTCGACCTGTTCGGATCGGAACAGTGTGCGATCCGCGGAACGCACCGCCGCCGCGGCCTTAGGAAAGACCGCGGCTTCGGCCTAGCTCCGGAGCGGTCGGCCATCTTGGTACACTCGGTGGCGGTGCGCGCTGACGTCATCACCCCTCCCTCTGCTCGTGGATTTTTTCTATTTTGCAAGAGCGCGCTGCGCCGCTGACTCTGCATGTAACCTGGAGACGGACCGAGTACATAAGTACAGTGAGTTGGCTAATGGCTTAATAGCCATTAGCCAACTCACTGTACTGATGTACTCGGTCTAGTAAAACAGTAACACTGTAATTACCATTTTTGCCACTGTAATAATAGTCATAGCCAACATTGCCCCCACCATAATAAACAGTAACACTGTGTGTATAGCCATTTTTCCCACTGTAATCAGTGGGAAAAATGGCTATACACACAGTGTTACTGTTTACTAGTGTGGGGGCAATGTTGGCTATGACTATTATTACAGTGGCAAAAATGACAATTACAGTGTTACTGTTTTACTAGCGTGGGGGCAATGTTGGCTATGGCTATTAGCCATAGCCAACATTGCCCCCACACTAGTAAAACAGTAACACTGTAATTGCCATTTTTCCCACTGTAATGGTCCCAAAATTGTCCGATGTGTCCGCCATAATGTCGCGGTCACGAAAAAAATCGCTGATCGCCGCCATTAGTAGTAAAAAAAAAAAAATATTAATAAAAATGTAAAAAGACAAAACTTTTGTTTTGTGTTTGTTTTTTGTTTTTTTACTGATCCGAAAATGATCCGATCCGTGAGTTTTTTGATCTGTTGCACCCCTAATATATATATATATATATATATATATATATATATATATATATATATATATATATATATATATATATATATATATATATATATATATAATATATATATATATATATATATATATATATATATATATATATATATATATATATATATATATATATATATATATATATATATATATATATATATATATATATATATATATATATATATATATATATATATATATATATATATATATATATATATATATATATATATATATATATATATATATATATATATATATATATATATATATATATATATATATATATATATATATATATATATATATATATATATATACATACATACATACACACATACACACATACACACATACACACACACACACAGTGCCTTGCGAACATATTCGGACCCCTTGAACTTTGCAACCTTTTGCCACATTTCAGGCTTCAAACATAAAGATATAAAACTGTAATTTTTTTTTTTGAAGAATCAACAACAAGTGGGACACAATCATGAAGTGGAACGAAATTTATTGGATATTTTAAACTTTTTTAACAAATAAAAAACTGAAAAATTGGGCGTTTAAAATTATTCAGCCCCCTTAAGTTAATACTTTGTAGCGCCACCTTTTGCTGCGATTACAGCTGTAAGTCGCTTGGGGTATGTCTCTATCAGTTTTGCACATCGAGAGACTGAAGTTTTTGCCCATTCCTCCTTGCAAAACCGCTCGAGCTCAGTGAGGTTGGATGGAGAGCGTTTGTGAACAGCAGTTTTCAGTTCTTTCCACAGATTCTCGATTGGATTCAGGTCTGGACTTTGACTTGGCCATTCTAACACCTGGATATGTTTATTTGTGAACCATTCCATTGTAGATTTTGCTTTATGTTTTGGATCATTGTCTTGTTGGAAGACAAATCTCCGTCCCAGTCTCAGGTCTTTTGCAGACTCCATCAGGTTTTCTTCCAGGATGGTCCTGTATTTGGCTCCATCCATCTTCCCATCAATTTTAACCATCTTCCCTGTCCCTGCTGAGGAAAAGCAGGCCCAAACCATGATGCTGCCACCACCATGTTTCACAGTGGGGATGGTGTGTTCAGGGTGATGAGCTGTGTTGCTTTTACGCCAAACATAACGTTTTGCATTGTTGCCAAAAAGTTTGGTTTCATCTGACCAGAGCACCTTCTTCCACATGTTTGGTGTGTCTCCCAGGTGGCTTGTGGCAAACTTTAAACGACACTTTTTATGGATATCTTTAAGAAATGGCTTTCTTCTTGCCACTCTTCCATAAAGGCCAGATTTGTGCAGTATACAGGGACTGATTGTTGTCCTATGGACAGAGTCTCCCACCTCAGCTGTAGATCTCTGCAGTTCATCCAGAGTGATCATGGGCCTCTTGGCTGCATCTCTGATCAGTCTTCTCCTTGTATGAGCTGAAAGTTTAGAGGGACGGCCAGGTCTTCGTGGTCTGATACTCCTTCCATTTCAATATTATTGCTTGCACAGCGCTCCTTGGGATGTTTAAAGCTTGGAAAATCTTTTTGTTTTGAAATCCGGCTTTAAACTTCTCCACAACAGTATCTCGGACCTGCCTGGTGTGTTCCTTGTTCTTCATGATGCTCTCTGCGCTTAAAATGGACCTCTGAGACTATCACAGTGCAGGTGCATTTATACAGAGACTTGATTACACACAGGTGGATTCTATTTATCATCATTAGTCATTTAGGTCAACATTGGATCATTCAGAGATCCTCACTGAACTTCTGGAGAGAGTTTGCTGCACTGAAAGTAAAGGGGCTGAATAATTTTGCACGCCCAATTTTTCAGTTTTTTAGTTGTTAAAAAAGTTTGAAATATCCGAAAGATTTTGTTCCACTTCATAATTGTGTCCCACTTGTTGATTCTTCTAAAAAAAATTTTTTTTTATATCTTTGTTTGAAGCCTGAAATGTGGCAAAAAGGTCGCAAAGTTCAAGGGGGCCGAATACTTTCGCAAGGTACTGTATTTTGTATACTAGTAACGATGGTGATCAGTGACTTATAGCGGGACTGCAATATATTGCGGTGGACAGTCTTGACACTAACTGACACTTTTGTAGGAACCGATGCCACTAATACAGTGATTCGTGCTAAAAATATGCACTGTCACTGTACTAAAAAGTTTTGAATTCCTCTTCTTCCTCCTTTATTGTGATTTTATAAGTGTTCCAGAACCAAAATCTCATATCTCACAGAGCTTTCTCTCACACAAAATGGAGAACAAGACCCAGTTCCTCTGGCTGTTGTGTATGATGAACCTTTGACAGCCTCATATTTCATGTACTAGGGAGAGAAGGCCTGCAGAGTGATGTGTCAAGAGATGGGACAGAAATAATTACAGGTTCTGAAAACGGGAGTCTTGGTCCTTAGGAAATGGCAGCCATGTAACATGGAGGAGCCCCTACAACTCGACACGACGTGCCTCTGAGAAGAGGTTTCAGCATGGCGTTCTATAAATACGAGGCCGTGTCACTACGGGGTCAGTTCATTCCGGTGCTAGAGCCACCACTTCCTGTTGTATTGTGACCTTCAGTAATGAGGAGAAATGTTCTCATCACTTGCCTTGATGGCTGATGTGATGTTTCCTGTATTGGTCGCTTTTAGACAATCATCTCATAATAAATGAGGACTTTGTTGGAGGTTTTTGGAAGTGTGTTTTAACAACTTAAGGACCGGAAGATTTGCCCCCTTAATGACCAGGTCATTTTTTGCATTACGGCACATTGCTTTAACTGACAATTGCACGGTTGTGCGACATACAAACACAAAATTTACTTTTTTTTCCCACAAATCGAGATTTATTTTTATGGTATTTGATCACCTGCCGTTTAAAATTTTTTTGCACTAAAAAAAAAAAAAGAGCATCAATTTTGAAAAAAAAAAAAAAAACTTTTTTTTTTTTTGCTATAAATAAATATTGCCGCACATTTCTTCATGTAGGTCGATATGTATTCTTCTACATATTTTTGGGAAACAATAAGCGTATATTGATTGGTTTGCGCAAAAGTTATAGGGCTAGATTCACGGAAGAGGGCGCATATTTTGGCCGGCGTAGCGCATCTTATTTGTGCTACGCCGACGTAACATAGTGAGGCAAGGCCAGTATTCACAAAGCACTTGCTCCGTAAGTTACGTCGGCATAGCGAAAATGGGCCGTGTAAATTAAGGGCCGTTCGTACGGTGCATGCACGCGCATGCTTAGAATCACGTTGCATATACTCCCTAAGATACGTTGGCTCAATGCTTTCGACGTGAACGTAACCTACGCCCAGCCCCATTCACGTACGACTTACGTAAACGACGTAAAATACTACGGCTGTTCCTTCGTCCATACCTTGCATGGGTTGCGCCACCTATAGAGGTGTTTTATCTTTACGCCGGACGTACGCCTTACGTAAACGGCGTAGCTTACTGCGACGGGCGGGCGTACGTTCGTGCGTGAATCGGCGTATCTTGCTCATTTACATATTCGACGCGTAAATCAACGTAAGCGCCCCTAGCGGCCAGAGTAAATATGCACCCAAGGTACGACGGCGTAGGAGACTTGCGTCGGTCGTATCTTGGCAAAATTCAGGCGTATTCAGTTTTGAGAATAGCACGCATAGATATGACGGCGCATCTGGACACTTACTCTGCGTATCTATAGATACGCCAGCATAATTTTTTATGAATCTGGCCCATAGAGTCTGCAAAATAGGGCATAGATTTATTTTTGCTAGTAATGGTAGTGATCTGCGATTTTTTTTTTTTTTTTTTTTTTTTTTTTTATTTTATTTGCGAGACTGCAACATTGCAGTGGCCAGATCTGACACTTTTTTTTTTGGGGACCATTGACGGTGATCAGAGCTAAAAATATGCACTGATTACTGTATAACTGACACTGGCAGGGAAGGGGTTAACACTAGGGGGCGATCAAGGGGTTAAGGGTGTTACCTGGGAGGTGTTTTCTAACTATAAGGGGGCTGGGCTGACTGGAGGAGAGAGATCGCTGTTCCTGATCACTAGGAACTTTACACTGACAGATCCCCGTTCTGCCTGTCCTATGGAGCGATCGTGGGTGGCCGGCAAACATCTAGTCTGCTGGACCCGCTGGTTGGTTCCCCTGCTCGGGAAAGGGAGCATGCACGGCCACAAATCGCAGTGCACACACCCACAAATCGCAGTGTACTTACCCAACAAACAATGACAGTGATTCATGCAGGGGAGCCAACTTCCCGCAGATTAACTGCGGCGGGCTGTCCATAACTAGTTTAAAGCCAGAGGAGACAATGGGGGTTATTTACGAAGGCCGACGAGTGCCAAATCTGGTGCAGCTCTGTATAGAAACCAATCGGCTTCCAGATTTTATTGCCAAAGCTTAATTGAACAAGCTGATTGGCTACCATGCATGCAATGGGACTCCAGTGGGGCCCAGCCAGGGGGCCCCCATTGTTCAGCTTCATTATCCTGTATTCTCAATCCCAGCAGACGGGGGTCATTGCCACCTAGTGGATTCTATAGGATCCCCTTGAAATGGGTACCCAGGAAGTCTGAGGCCCCATACACAGGAGAGGATTCATCCGCTGAAAAATCTCAGCGGATAGATCCCCTGGTGTGTACGTTCCAGCGGATATTTATCCGCGGATATTTCCGAATTCCAGCAGATAAAAATTTGTAGATATGTCTACAAATCTATCCGCTGGAATCGGCTCCAGCGGATCGATCGGGTGGTCTGTACAGACTCACCGGATCGATCCGTCCGAACCCATCCCTCGCATGCGTCGTAATGATTAGACGCATGCGCGGATATCCTTATATGACAGCGTCGCGCACGTCGCCGCGTCATCATCGCGGCGACGGCGCGACACGTCACCGCGATGGGAATTCGGCGAGGATTTCAATCCGATGGTGTGTACACTCCATCGAATTAAAATCCGCAGAGGATTTATCCGCGGATACGGTCAGGCGGACCGTATCCGCGGATAAATCCTATCGTGTGTATGGGGCCTTAGGCTCTATTCAGTTGCACTGACCTTGGAGTGCAACTTTGGTGCAACTTTTGATGTGTGCAAGTTGGATAGGACTTTGGCTTTGACCAGTGGTGATGGACAACTGTTGCATTGTATAACATTCAGGTTATTTCATGCAACCTTTGAGAGTTAATATTGAAGTCTTTGGCCCTCAAGTTGCATGAAAGTCAAGCCAACGTTGTGCATGATCTACTTTGAAGTTGCTGCAACTTTAAGTCGCACATATATGAATGGTTATCAGTGGCGGCTGGTGCTCAACATTTTTGGGGGGGTGCAAACGAAAAAAAAAAAATTGCAGCCTCACTGTGCCCATCAAATGCAGCCACTGTGCCATCAATTGTCACCACTGTGCCATGCCATCAAACACAGCCACAGTGCCATCAATTGTCACCACTGTGCCATGCCATCAAACGCAGCCACTGTGCCATCAATAAAACCATATCTTCTAATATTTATTCAAGAATAGCAGTCTGATGAGGAAGAGAATGCCACATTTGATGTGTAAGAGTTGTCACCCCCTGTATCAGCCTGATACTATCAGGCATTTCGTAATTATTATAGTTCTGGTGGATTTAGAACGTTCTTGGCTACTTTGTTGTGGAAAACAGTAGCTTCATTCATACATTCCTAGTAGTGCCCTTCGTCGCCGCTGTGCCCTGTAAAGTGCCCCCCCCCCCCCCCGACACTTACCTTTACTGGAGTCAGCCATCCACGTCCCTCGATGTCTTCTACCGCCCTCGATGACTGACAGGCGTCTCAGCCAATCAGGTTACCGGTAGCCAGAATTGGCCAACCTGATTGGCTGAGACGCCTGTCAGTCTTATCCAAGGAGCACATCCCTAGTGCGTTCCTTGTATAAGCTTCCGGGACCCGAGGGCTGTGATGGGCACTTCCGTACAGCCAACCAGCTGCCGTTATTCAGATGGCCGGACATGAGCGCCGACCATCTGAATAGAACAGCGGCAGCGGCGATAATAACATAGATTTGTGCAATGCATGAATCTATGTTATTAGACTCAGTGGCGGTGAGAGCCAGAGTGGGCGGCGCTCCAGCGCCCTCTATGGACGAACCGCCACTGGTTATCATTGGAAAACGACTTGTCATGCAACGCACAAGTGTGAATGGAGCCCAATTTACAACCTTGGATGTGAAAGCAGCAAAGGGGACTATCTTGTTGGGTGGCCATAGACTTGAGATGGTCATTGCCTGATCCAAATAATGCCAATCCGGTTAGGTTGCAAAGTGCGTAAATGTCAGCTTGAGCTACTGATCTCCTTCCTTCCTTTTTTTTTTTGTAGAACAGCTAAGAATGTACGGATAATAAACATGTAAACCTTTTTTAAAACATATAAAATGTTCCTATGCGTTCTAAAATGACATTGCTAATAAAAACCGACTAGAAAAAGTATTATTAAAGCCCAACTCTGGCAAATAAAAAATGATCCCTTGCAGCGGGGTTGTGCCTGCACTGCAACGGTTAATTGCTCAAATTTAAAAAATATACTGCGCTGGTCTAGGGTTCTGACGTCATCATGCCCAGAGCAGGGTTATAGCCCTGCTCTGGAGATGAGAACATCAAAGGGACAGTCCACCACCGGATTGATTGGAGAGCAGGGCCTGCTGATAAGGCTGTCCTTCCAGCCCTCCTGTACTGAGCCCAGCCCCATTACTTCAAAAGGGGGGCTCGGGCGCCTGCTGAGCAGGAGGGCCAGCTGTACTGTCTTATTGCAGACACTGGGGCAGATTCAGGTACCGCTGCGCACTTCTTACGGAGGCGCAGCGTCCCGTTTTTGCCCTGCGCCCCCGCAAATTATTTGCGCTACGCTTCATTCACGAAGCAGTAGCCACGTAATTTGCGTGTGCGCTCCTCAAAAATGCCCGGCATAAGGGCGCGTAATTTAAATGATCCCGTAGGGGGCGTGGATCATTTAAATTAGGCGCGCTCCCGCGCCGAACGTAGTGCGCATGCTCCGTTGGGAAACTTTCCCCGACGTGCATTGCGGCAAATGACGTCGCAAGGACGTCATTTGCTTCAAAGTGAACGTGAATGGCGTCCAGCGCCATTCACGATTCACTTACGCAAACGACGTTACATTTTTAATTCGCGACGTGGGAACGACGGGTATACGTAGCATTGGCTGCCCCTGCTAATAGCAGGGGCAGCCTTACGCAAAAACCGACGTACGCAAACAACGTAAACTGCGTACGCAGGGCTCGCGTAGGGTTGTGAATCGGCTTTGGTATGCAATTTGCATACTATACGCTGACCACAAGGGGAACGCGGCCTGCGTAAGAATGCAGCCTAAGATATGACGGCATAAGGAGCCTTATGCCAGTCATTTCTTAGGCTGCAGTCGGCGTAACAAGGTTCCTGAATCAGGAGCATTCGTAACGCCGGCGCAAGTAAGCAATTGCGCTGCGTAACTATGGTTACGCAGAAGCAATTGCTACCTGAATCTGGGCAACGGATCCTCTTCTGCCTCTCCCTGCAGCTCTTTCGGCTGCTGCTCCTCTCACATAGGGGGAGTGGTTCTAGCACATGCGCCTCTTCCATCTGCTGCCCGGGCACCCCTGCCACAGCACTGCTGACACACAGAGGGATGTCATTTACTGGCCCCTTCTTTTCCTGAATGAACACACTGAGCAAAGCCCCCACTGCAAGGGATCATTTCTAATTTTGCCCGGAGTCAGGCTGTAAATATTGGCCCCCGACCATACTAAATTAAATAAATTACAATTATGTGAGTTTTGTGTTTTTCTTTTTTGTTTTGTTTAACCACTTCCATACTGGGCACTTACGCCCCTTCCTGCCCAAGCCAATTTTCAGCTTTCAGCACTGTCGCACTTTGAATGACAATTGCGCGGTCGTGCTACACTGTACCCAAACAATTTTTTTATCATTTTGTTCCCACAAATAGAGCTTTCTTTTGGTGGTATTTGATCACCTCTGCGGTTTTTATTTTTTGCGCTATAAACAAAAGAAGAGTGACAATTTAAAAAAAAAACACTATTTTTTACTTTTTTATTTAATAAATATCACAATTTAAAAAAAAAAAAACGTTTTTTTTTCCTCAGTTTAGGCCGATATGTATTCTTCTACATATTTTTGGTAAAAAAAAAATCGCAATGATCATATATTGATTGGTTTGCGCAAAAGTTATAGCGTTTACAAAATAGCTGATATATTTATGGCATTTTTATTTTATTAATTTTTTTACTAGTATTGGCGGCGATTTGCGATTTTTTTTTTTACTGTCACCGTGTCATTGCGGCGAACACATCGGACACTTTTGACACGTTTTTGGCGCCATTCACATTTATACAGCGATTAATGCGATAAATATGCACTAATTACTGTATAAATGTGACTGGCATTCAAGGGGTTAACACTAGGGGGTGAGGGAGGGGTTAATATGTATCCCTAAATTGTGTTCTAACTGTGGGGAAAGGGGGGTGACTGGGGGAGGTGACCGATGCTGTGTCCCTATGTACAAGGGACACAGATCGGTCTCCTCTCTCCCCTGACAGGACGTGGAGCTCTGTGTTTACACACAGAGCTCCACGTCTTGTCCCTGTAGCCGCCGATTCCGAGTGCCTGGCGGACATCGCGACCGCCAGGCACGCGCATCGGCATCTCGGGGACGCGCCGGACGCGCGCGCGCGGCCGCCGGCGCGCTCGCGCGCCCCCCAGTGGCCGCAAGAATACAGGACGCCAAATGACGTCCTGTTGAATTTTCAGAGTAACCGTGGAGCCGTCATTTGACGATGGCCCGGTACTCTAGTGGTTAAGGACTACAAAGGAATGAGTGGAGGGATGTAGACTAAAGTATTTTAACTGTGAAATGACTCTTGGCAAAATTTTGCTGAAGTGTAAAATCACAAGTTCCCTCATTGAGCTGCTTATGGGTGAAATTTTCCAGGTTTTTTTTTATTTATTTTTTTACTGTATTTACAGTGCCTTGAAAAAGTATTCATACCCTTTTTGAAATTTTCCACATTTTGTTGTGTTACAACCAAAAACCTAAATGGGTTTTATGTGACAGACCGACACAAAGTGGCACATAATTGTAAAGTGGAAGGAAATTGATAAATGGTTTTCACAATTTGTTACGAATAAACATGTGAAAAGTGTGGAGGGGGAATTTGTATTCAGCCCCCTTTACTCTGATCCCCGTAACTAAAATTTAGTGGAACCAATTTCCTTCAGAAGTCACCTAATTAGTAAATGGAGTCCACCTGTGTGTCATTTAATCTCAGTATAAATACAGCTGTTCTGTGAAGCCCTCGGAGGTTTGTTGGAGAACCTTAATGAACAAACAGCATCATGAAGGCTAAGGAACACACCAGACAGGTCAGGGATAAAGGTGTGGAGAAGTGTAAAGCAGGGTTAGGTTATAAAAAAAAAAAAATCCCTTTTGAACATCTCACAGAGCAGTTTTCAATCAATCCTTCATCTGAAAATGGAAAGAGTATGTCAGAACTGCAAACCTACCAAGACATGGCCGTTCACCTAAACTGACAGGCCGGGCAAGGAGAGCATTCATCAGAGAAGCAGCCAAGAGGCCCATGGTAACTCTGGAGGAGCTACAGAGATCCACAGCTCAGGTAGGAGAATCTGTCCACAGGACAACTATTAGTCATACACTCCACAAATCTGTCCTTTATGGAAGAGTGGCAAGAAGAAAGACATTGTTGAAAGAAAGCCATAAGAAGTCCTGTTTGTAGTTTGTGAGAAGCCATGTGGGGGACACAGCAAACATGTGGAAGAAGGTGCTCTGGTCAGATGAGACCAAAACTGAACTTTTTGGCCTAAAAGCAAAACGATATGTGTGGCAGAAAACTAACACTGCACATCACCCTGAACACACCATCCCCACTGTGAAACATGGTGGTGGCAGCATCATGTTGTGGGGATGCTTTTCTTCAGCAGGGATTGGGAAGCTGGTCAGAGTTGATGGGAAGAAGAAAACCTGTTTCGAGTCTATGAAAGACTTGAGACTGTGGTGGAGGTTCACCTTCCAGCAGGACAACGACCCTAAACATACAGCCAGAGCTACAATGGAATGGTTTAGATCAAAGCACATTCATGTGTTAGAATGGTCCAGTCAAAGTCCAGACCTAAATCCAATTGAGAATCTGTGGCAAGACTTGAGAATTGCTGTTCACAGACGCTCTCCATCCAATCTGACAGAGCTTGAGATATTTTGCAAAGAAGAATGAGCAAAAATGTCCTCTCTAGATGTGTAAAGCTGGTAGAGACATCCCCAAAAAGACTTGCAGCTGTAATTGTAGTGAAAGGAGGTTCTACAAAGTATTGACTCAGGGGGGCACTATACAAATGCAGGGGGACTCTGATGTATGGGGGGGGGGGGCTGCTAATGTGAAGAGAGACTTTGATGTGAAAAGGGGATGGTGGGGGGGGGGGGTTAAGGTTTTGGTTGGAGTTGTTCTTTAAAGGCAGCAGATCATGTGATAATAAACACTTATTGGCCGTTGTGTCTCCTCTGCACCTGTTTGGCGGACGGACGGTGTCGCTGACACTCTGGGTGGTCTGGACTTCTTGCACTGACCCCGACACCAAAATTCTCGCCGTCTCAACAAGCAGCACACATCTCTCTCTGGTGTGTTGTTAAACCCTGACACCTCCATCACTCACTGTAGAAGTTACAGAGCTTTGCATCCACTCTGAAATTTGTATTGTCCAGGCTGCCAACATTGCGGTGTTATTCTACCTTCCTCCTGCAACAGGAAATATTGCACTATACCCCTATATTGCACTATACCCCATCTCTTATATTGCACCACACCCCATCTCTTATATTGCACCACACCCCATCTCTTATATTGCACCACACCCCATATCTTATATTGCACCACACCCCATCTCTTATATTGCACCCTACCCCAGCCCTCAAAATTTACACTTGCCTGCTCGCACTTTGTGAGTAAATTTTGAGGGCTGGCGAGCGTGGGCTGCCTGGGAGCAGGGGGGGGGCGAGCAAGGAGAGGAGAGTCGCCACTGCTGTCGCCGCCGTCTGGTTGTTCAGAGCGCGGGGAACATAACCACTTTCAATTCAATAGCGGTGTTCCCAGCCGCGCGCTGTCATATTCAGCCCCTCCCCCTTGACCGGGCACTTTGATAGACAGATCACTCATCCCAGGATTGGACAGGTGATCTGTCTATCAAAGTTTCCTGGACAAGGGGGGAGGGGCTGTATATGACGGTTCGCGGCGGGGAAAACGGCTATTGAATTGAAAGCTGTTATGTTCCCCGCGTTTTGAACAACCCGTCGGCTCCGGCTCCTCTCTCTTACCCAGCACAGGTAGGTTGCATTATGGGGACTCTGGCTGCATTATGGGGACTCTGGCTGCATTATGGGGACTCTGGCTGCATTATGGGGACTCTGGCTGCATTATGGGGACTCTGGCTGCAATATGTGGACATTTTGCTGCAATGGGGACATTTTGCTGCATTGGAGACTCTGGCTGCATTGGAGACTCTGGCTGCATTGGAGACTCTGGCTGCATTGGAGACTCTGGCTGCATTGGAGACTCTGGCTGCATTGGGGACTCTGGCTGCATTGGGGACTCTGGCTGCATTGGGGACTCTGGCTGCATTGGAGACTCTGGCTGCATTGGAGACTCTGGCTGCATTGGAGACTCTGGCTGCATTGGGGACTCTGGCTGCATTGGGGACTCTGGCTGCATTGGGGACTCTGGCTGCATTGGAGACTCTGGCTGCATTGGGGACTCTGGCTGCATTGGAGACTCTGGCTGCATTGGAGACTCTGGCTGCATTGGGGACTCTGGCTGCATTGGGGACTCTGGCTGCAATGGGGACTCTGGCTGCAATGGGGATATTTTGCTGCATTGGAGACTCTGGCTGCATTGGGGACTCTGGCTGCATTGGGGACTCTGGCTGCATTGGGGACTCTGGCTGCATTTGGGGACTCTGGCTGCATTTGGGGACTCTGGCTGCATTGGAGACTCTGGCTGCATTGGAGACTCTGGCTGCATTGGAGACTCTGGCTGCATTGGAGACTCTGGCTGCATTGGGGACTCTGGCTGCATTGGGGACTCTGGCTGCATTGGGGACTCTGGCTGCATTGGGGACTCTGGCTGCATTGGAGACTCTGGCTGCATTGGAGACTCTGGCTGCATTGGAGACTCTGGCTGCATTGGGGACTCTGGCTGCATTGGGGACTCTGGCTGCAATGGGGACTCTGGCTGCAATGGGGATATTTTGCTGCATTGGAGACTCTGGCTGCATTGGGGACTCTGGCTGCATTGGGGACTCTGGCTGCATTGGGGACTCTGGCTGCATTGGGGACTCTGGCTGCATTGGGGACATTTTGGCTGCATTGGGGACATTTTTGCTGCATTGGGGACACTGGCTGCACTGGGGACACGTGGCTGCACTGGTATACATTGGCAGCCTGCATTTTTGGGCACGGATAAAGTTGTTGTTAATTATTTTTATAACTTAATTTTGCATAAAATATTTAAGTGTAATTTCATGAGATAATTTATGAGGGCGTGTCTATGGGTGGGATTAAGGGCGGGACATGGCAGGGGTTGGGCGGGGCAACTGGTGGCGAGTACGCCTTGAGGCCTGGCTAGTAGCTCAGGACTTTTGAGCCCTGCCCTACCCCATCTCCTATATTGCACCCTACCCCATCTCCTATATTGCACCCTACCCCATCTCCTATATTGCACCCTACCCCATCTCCTATATTGCACCCTACCCCATCTCCTATATTGCACCCTACCCCATCTCCTATATTGCACCCTACCCCATCTCCTATATTGCACCCTACCCCATCTCCTATATTGCACCCTACCCCATCTCCTATATTGCACCCTACCCCATCTCCTATATTGCACCCTACCCCATCTCCTATATTGCACCCTACCCCATCTCCTATATTGCACCATACCCCATCTCCTATATTGCACCATACCCCATCTCCTATATATTAATGTTACAAAGAGAATTTATGTTCACAGACCAGGCTGACGTCTGTCTGCCATGATCATTAGGGAACGTTTACACTGTCATGTCGGCGTTGTGCGCGGCAATGTCCTCTCCTAACCGGCAACGCGTGATAATTTCCTAATAATTGATTGTTTGTTTTCTGTGTCTGGATTCTCAGCGGTTTCTCTGTAACAGATATCAGACAACCTGAAATTGGCCCCAGCGATCCCCGGAGAGCGAAGCGCGGCCTGAAACAGGACGCCGGATGGATCTGCTTTTACCATTGTAATATATAAGGATGGGGGGGGTCTGAGATGGGGGGGGGGGGGGTCCGAGCCATCTTATGCATATGCAGAATATATATCATTCTCCAGTTTTGTTTTTTTCATTGAAGGAAATTTTGGGAGTTTTGTTCTACAAAATTACAGATTTCACCAATGGCGGACGATCGACTTTTTTTTTTTTTTTTCTGTTTTGGGGGTGTGGTTTTATGTTGTGTATTTATTTTACTTGGTGATCTTTATATATTTTTATTTTTTTGTGTGTGTATTTGATCATTATTTGTATACAGCTCTTTTTTTTTATTTGATATTTTTTTTTAAATCCTAAAAGTGGAACTTCACTCTCCCAATTGACTATTTTTAATAGATGTGCAGAACGAAAAAAAATTGTTTTTGTTTTTAATTTGTTATTTCCATAAATTCATTTAGTTAGATTTGTTTTCAGAATTCGTTTTTGTTTTTCAAATCTATTTCGAAATAGTTCTTGAATTTGATTAGTATTTTAATTTTCAAAAAGAATCAAATAGAATAGAAAATAAAGGAATAGAATAGAAAAAAGTATAATTTTTTTTTTCTATTCTATTTCTTTAATTTCTGTTCTATTTTGGAAACTGGAGAACTATTCAAATTCGAAAACTATTCTAATTGCAAAGCTATTCGAAAAGATTTGGAATTTTGTCTGAATTTTTTTCTTCGTTATTTCGGATTTGTTTAAAGGGGTTGTAAAGGTAAATGTTTTTTTCACCTTTAATGCATCCTATGCATTTGGGTGAAAAAACATCCGACAGTACGCCCCCCCCCCCCCCCGAACCCCAGTTTTACTTTCCTGACCCCTCATTCCCATCATCTTCCTCGGTTCTCAGCCTGCCCGTTGATTGGCTACACTGGATTGATTGAAAGCAGCGCAGCCATTGGCTGGCGCTGCTGTCAATCGCATCCAATGACACGGCGCGCCCGGGGGGGGCGGGGCAGAGTGATAAAGTCGGCGGCTATGGCCGCCACTGTATCACGGGAGAGCGCCTGCAAGAGCGAGCTTGCATGGTGGAAAGCTCTTGCGGGGGGAGCCGAGACAGCCGCCGAGGGACCCCAGAAGACGAGGATTGGGGCCACTCTGTGCAAAACGAGCTGCACAGTGGAGGCAAGTATAACATGTTGTTTAAAAAAAAAAAAAAAAGTATCTTTTAAGTCAGGGTTTAACAAATTTGCTTAGAATCTAGGAGCCAGCTAAAAAAGTTAGGAGCCAGAAAACGCACCCCGTCCCGACGAGCTTGCGCGCAGAAGTGAACACATACGTGAGTAGCGCCCGCATATGTAAACGGTGTTAAAACCACACATGTGAGGTATCGCCGCGATTGGTAGATAATAATTCTGGCCCTAGACCTCCTCTGTAACTCAAAACATGCAACTTGTAGATTTTTTTAAACGTCGCCTATGAAGATTTTAAAGGGTAAAAGTTTGTCGGCATTCCACGAGCGGACGCAATTTTGAAGCGTGACATGTTGGGTATGAATTTACTTGGCGTAACATTATCTTTCATAATATTAAAAAAAATGGGGATAACTTTACTGTTGTCTTTTTTTCCCAAAAAAGTGCGCTTGTAAAACCGCTGCACCAATACGGCGTGACAGAAAGTATTGCAATGATCGCCATTTTATTCTCTAGGGTGTTAGGATAAAAAATATATATAATGTTTGAGGGTTCTAATTAGAGGGAAGAAGATGGCAGTGAAAATAGTGAAAAATTACTTTAGAATTGCTGTTTAACTTGTAATACCAACGGCCACCACCAGATGGCGCCAGCTTACACAAGGAAGAGCTGGGGACTTCACAAGGCTGCAAAGCCGCGGCCTCAATTACCGGACATCACGGGCCCCCCGCGATCGAGCGGCGGGGGAGGTGGGGGCCTAGCCTCCCTAGCCTCACCTAAAACATCCTGCCTAGCCCCCCTAGCCTCACCTAAAACATCCTGCCCGCAGCGATCCTGGGAAAAGGCCGCGAGCTGCCTTTTCCCAGGATCGCGGCGAGCTGCGGGCAGGATGGTTTAGGCGAGGCCGTGGCTTCGGCCTAGTCTGCGGAGCACCGGTCCTATGGAACAATTTTTTTTTATTTATTTTTTTTGCCCACCTTCCAAGCTAAGTCGCCAGGACGCTATTTATAGTCGCCCTGGCGACTGGGATTAGTCGAGCCCTGGTGTAAAAAAACACATCTCTGTTCTGTTCTGAGAGGCAGATCTGAGTACCTATAAGTTGGGAACAACGATCTGTCATCTCCTATAGTGAGTCCCCTCCCCTTACAGTTAGAACACACATTAGGAAACACAATTAACCCCTTGATCGCCCCCTAGTGTTGAGCCCTTCCCTGCCAGTGACATTTATATAGTAATCGTGCATTTTTATAGCACTGTATAAATGCCAATGGTCCCAAAAATGTTTTAAAAGTGTCCGATGTGTCCGCCATAATGTCGCAGTCCCGATTTTAAATATCGCAGATCGCGTCCATTGCTAGTAAAAACATAATAATCATAAAAATGCCATAAAACTATCCCCTATTTTGTATACTTATTGGGATTTTTATTACCAAAAATATGTAGAAGAATACTTATCGGCCTAAACTGAGAAAAAAATTAGCTTTTAAAAAAAAAAAAAATTGGATATTTATTCTAGCAAAAAATACAAAAAAGTGTTTTTTTTTGTTTTTTTTTCAAAATAGTCGCTCTTTTTTTTTTGTTTAGCGCAAAAAAATTAAACTGCAGAGATGATCAAATACCGCCAAAAGAAAGCTCTATTTGTGGGGAAAAAAAAGGACTTCAGTTTTGTTTGATAGCCACGTCGCACGGCCGCGCAATTGTCATTCAATGCATAACAGCGCTGAAAGCTAAAAATTGGCCTGGGCAGGAAGGGGGTGAAAATGCCCGATATTGAAGTGGTTAATGGCATTCTGCCCCATCTCAGATTCTGCCCTGGAATTTGGGATAGCTTCCCCCCATTTGGTTTCTTTTTAATGTCCATCTAGATTTTTCCCCAGTCCATCGCTGCACCCGGATGACTTGGATTCGACGCCGCCGCTACTTTTCCCGCACATTTTCGGAGAGTCGCTTTTCTCGGCCCAAATCTCCAGCTGCACGGGTGAATCTCCTGCAATCCAGATGTGTCAACTTTTTGTGACCTTCTGTTTTAAATAGAAGTTTTTTTGGATGTGTGCGTTCCCCAGCAGAATGCAGCGTGCGTGACGAGTTGGAGGGGGAGGGTGGGGGGAGAGTGAAAAGTTTCCGTCTCCGAAGGCCTGCGGTACAGACGTGTAGCGGACCATTGATCTGATAGAAAATATTCACTTTGGTTTTCGTTTAAGTATTCCGGTGACCTAAATCTGTCTCCGTCGGTTTTCACACCAGGCAATCATGAAAAAGATTTTACCGTCTTTAACGATGAAAAATAAAAGAAAAACGAAATCCTCGCCTTCCAGGCTCGGCGATGTGAAGCAATTGGCTGGCCTGGTGATTGGTTGTGGTTTTTGTTATTTTGTAGCAGGTGCGTTTGCAGTCATGGCGTTCTGTTTTATTTTTTTTGGGGGGGGGCACGTTCAAGAACGGTGCGGTCTGTAAGTCTCACTGCCGGGGGACGGGATAGATTGGATTGTCATGTCTGTAGACCGTTCAGATCAGAGAGCCGCCTCGCAGGCGGTGGTGGAGGAAAATCTCGCCGTTCTTTCCTATAACATTTATTAAGAGGACCCGCGGGATTCAACAGCTTCGCACTTTTGCGCTTCTTAAAGACGCACACACACACACCAATTTTCTGAAATTTACACCCAAGATATGCCCATAAGCAGAGATAAGGGCTCATTTACACCCACTTTGACTTTTTTACTCATTAAAGCACCTGCTGCTTTAGCTTTTTTTTATGTGTTTTTTTGATGCTTCAGTGATGCTCTTTTTGAAGCTTTAACCACTTAAGCCCCGGACCAATATGCTGGCTAAAGACCCAAGGGGTTTTTACAGTTCGGGACTGCGTCACTTTAACAGACAATTGCGCGGTCGTGCGACATGGCTCCCAAACAAAATTGGCGTCCTTTTTTCCCCACAAATAGAGCTTTCTTTTGGTGGTATTTGATCACCTCTGCGGTTTTTATTTTTTGCGCTATAAACAAAAATAGAGCGACAATTTTGAAAAAAATTCAATATTTTTTACTTTTTGCTATAATAAATATCCCCCAAAAACATATATATATAAAAATTTTGTTTTTCCTCAGTTTAGGCCGATAGGTATTCTTCTACCTATTTTTGTTTAAAAAAATCGCAATAATCGTTTATCGGTTGGTTTGCGCAAAATTTATAGCGTTTACAAAATAGGGGATAGTTTTTTTTTTGCATTTTTATTTTTTTTATTTTTTTTACTAGTAATGGCGGCGATCAGCGTTTTTTTTTTTTTTCGTCACTGCGACATTATGGCGGACACTTCGGACAATTTTGACACATTTTTGGGACCATTGTCATTTTCACAGCAAAAAATGCATTTAAATTGCATTCTTTATTGTGAAAATGACAGTTGCAGTTTGGGAGTTAAACACAGGGGGCGCTGTAACATTTAGGGATCACCTAGTGTGTGTTTACTAGTGTAGGGGGGTGTGGCTGTAGGATTGACATCATCGATCGAGTCTCCCCTATTAAAGGGATCACTCGATTGATACGCCGCCACAGTGAAGCATGGGGAAGCCGTGTCTACACACGGCTCTCCCCGTTCTTCAGCTCCGGGGAGCGATCGCAACGGAGTGGCTAAAAACAAATAGCCGCGCCGTCGTCCCGGATCGCTCCCCGAGCGGACCCGACCTCCGCATGTACCGGGGGGGGGGGGTCCTGAACGGACCCCCCACCCACGTCTAGGCAGGCACGTACAGGTACGTTGATGTGCCTGTCCGTGCCATTCTGCCGACGTAAATGTACATGAGGAGGTCGGGAAGTGGTTAAGGAAGCTTGGCAAATGCCCCATTGTTTGTTCCTATTTGTTTTAAAGGGACCCAGTAGTACCCCAGCTCATTATCGCCCCCGTTTAGCAGATCCTCAGCTTATTGGTACCCTTTTCAGAAGTTCCCCTGCTGATCCTCCACTCAGTAGTAACCCCCAGCTTTGCTTACCCCTGCTTAGTAGTAACCCCCAGCTCTGCTGATCCGCCACTCAGTAGTACCACCAATTCTGCTGATCAACTCACTCAATAGTAACTCCCAGCTCTGCTGATGCTCCACTCAGTAGTACCTCAGCTTTGCTCATCCCCCACTCAGTACTAACACCCAGCTCTGCTGATCCCCCATTCCAGTAGTAATGCCCAGCTCTGCTGATCCCCCACTCAGTAGTACCCCTAACTCTGCTGATCCAATCGCCCAGTAGTAACTCTCAGTTTTGTGGATCCCCCACTCAGTAGTACCCCCATCTTTGCTTACCCCTGCTTAGTAGTAAACTCCCTCTCTGCTCACTCACAGCTCTGCTGATCCGCCCCACTCAGTAGCACCCCAGCTTTGCTGATCTACCACTTGGTAACACCCAGCACTGCTGATACCCCACTCAGTAGTACCACCACCTCTGCTGATGCCCCACTCAATAGTGCCCCCAGCTTTGCTGATGCCCCACTCAGTAGTGCCCCCAGCTTTGCTGATGCCCCACTCAGTAGTGCCCCCCTGCTTTGCTGATGCCCCACTTAGTAGTGCCCCCAGCTTTGCTGATGCCCCACTCAGTAGTGCCCCCCTGCTTTGCTGATGCCCCACTCAGTAGTACCCCCAGCTTTTCTGACACCCCCCCCCCCCACTCAGTAGTACCTCACAGCTCTGCTGATCCTACACTCAGTAGCGCCCCAGCTTTGCTTTGACCCTACACTCAGTAGCACCCCAGCTTTGCTTTGATCCTACACTCAGTAGCACCCCAGCTTTGCTTTGATCCTACACTGGGCTTATAGCAGAGTCGGGACTAGGGTTCTGGGCTGCACCCCCCCCCCCCCCCCCGAGGAGTTCAAGGGTGAAGCCAGAGTGCAGGCTTGCAAGGGAGAAGCATGCATGTCTACATGCTCTAGTCTGAAGTCCCAGAGCTGTGGGCTGAGCAGCACGGAAGCCTAGAGGAGGTACAGTGATTGTATGGGAACTTTGGTACATGGCTGAAGCGTAAAGCCTAAGCGGAAGTATTGCTGAAGAGAGCCAGGTGGCTTGGTATTTTCTGTTGATTATTATTTTGGGAATTCTGGTTGGACGTTTATCCTTTTTATAAAAAAAAGTGGGCCAACAAGCCCTTTAAAAAACACAAATGGCGTGGACTCTGCTCACTGGTATGCTGTACGCAGAAGCTTAAATAACCCCCAATGCCACAATACACATGAACCGGAAGTGACTGCTGATGGTGGCTTGTTGGTTTCCCAGTGCATCCTGGGATATCTCATACCTGCAATACTTCCAAAACAAAGCAAAGCTAAAACAGAATAAAAGCCTCTCAAAAGTATCAGGTACTGTAAGCTCCGAGCTCTGTCATAGACTTCTATTGAGGCTTTGGAAACGCTTTGAAGCACCAAGAAAGCGACATCATTTTTGAAGCAAAGCAAATGCATTGTGTGATCAGGACTGTAAGGTTACCATTTTATTTAGTGACAGGGGCTTTGACTATAGGGTGACCACATTTTCAAACTGCCATTCAGGGACACCCCCCTCCTTCACAAAAAGTTGCCAATTTTAAAGTTTTTCAGGAGCAGCGATTCCAATTATGCATAAAGTGCAACAATAAAAATGAACAATTCCTCCAAATATAGTGCCTGGGGGGTCCCCTTAGTCTGCCTGTAAAGTGGGGCATGTGTACCATGTATAGAACATGCTGCAGCAAAATTTTAATTTCTAAAGAAAAAAAAAAAAATCGCATATAAATGTACTCACGGTTGCAATTGCTGGCACCCGGCTATTGAAAAAAAGAAAAAAAAACCCCCCCCCCCCCCCCCCAGTCCATACTAGCACCCACGGGCTCTACCCCTCACCCCAAAGCATCACGTCCCCATCTTACCCTGGCTGGTGGTTGTGGTGGCATGCAGGCAGGGGGGTTATCAGAATCTGGAAGCCCCCAAAGGGTCTGGAATGGACAAGGGGAGGACCCCACGCCATGTTTTTTTTTTTTTGTTTACTTTTTTTACTGGCAGCTTTATTTTTTATTTAGCTGTCAGCGGGAAAGCCCATTGACAGCTGAAGACTCATCAGTTGTTAGAGACTCTGGCTTCCCAGCCCCTCTCTCTCATTGGGTGGCTGTGTCAGTTTCATTCCGGGACATTGTATTGTCCTGGAATGAAGGTGCCCGGGACAGAACTGCAAAATGCGGTACTGTCCCAGGCAATCCGGGATGCGTGGTCACCCTATTTGACTGGCATTCAGAGCGCTTTAAAAAAGTGTGTCCAATGCCACATTTTGAAGCATGTGCCCTAAAGGAGATCTCACCCACAAATGCACATCAGGTACAGAGACCCAGTGATGAGATTACAGAGCCTGAAATAAAGTATTTAATTAAAATGGAAAGGTTTTGTTTACAAATCTCATAAATGGGGGGAAAGGGGATATCAGGGAAGGTAAAATCTAAGCGGATTAAACCTGAGCTCTAAAAATGTCTGTAGCCTGATCACTGTGCCAGACTGGAGCGATGCCCCAATAGGACCATCGGGAAATGGTTTGCAGAAATTGTGAGGAGTTTTGCTGGAAGACTCAATCGGGAACTTCAAGTTTTTCACATCTCTTTGTCCAAAAACCACAATGTATTCCACATTGAGGGAACAGATGGCTCTGTCACCGGGACCAAGTATCCTTCCACCCCGTCCTGTACTGGGCTGACAGATCTCCAGCCAACAGTGCACTCAATGAACACCATCTTCTCCCTCACTCCCTTCTCTGCAGTTGTTCCTCAGATTTCTGATGCACGCCTGAACTCTGTGTGCTGCCCAAACCGCAACCTCTCCTGGCCAGTGCTTGAGACACGAGGTCCTCCTTCATATAAAGAGACAACCAAGCTCTGATTTTATGTCAACTAATCACTCACGCCCTGGGCCGTTTGAAGGAATTTGGGGGCCCCCAGCAAAATGGGGGCCCCCAAGCACCCCCCCCCGCATGCAAAGCCTACGTTAGCGCTACACTAATTTTTTTTCCTATTATTACCTTCCCTTCTTCCCTGTAGGCTGCCGCTGTAGCATGGCCGAGCTCCTCTTCCCCAGTCCCCTATCAGATAGTGCACTTCCTGTCAGTCTGGCCGGGAACAGGAAACTGAATCTCCTGTACCACGCCCGGTACCCGGCCGGACTGACAGGACTCCAGGTGGAAGGAAGAGGAGCTCGGCTACATCCTGGGAAGGGGAAGTTGGGGGCCCCAGGCCAGCTCGGGGCCCCAAGCAATTGTTTGTTTTGCCTGTCCTGTAGCGACGGGCCTGCTCACGCCAACACTGGCAACTGTGAGCCCAACTGTACCCAAAACCTCATCACCCCATATCCCCTACTTTCTAAATATACACAGGAGTGGCGCATACTTCAACAATGAACCGTATACAGGCAGTCAATGGGTTACAAGCAAGATAGGTTCTGTAGGTTTGTTCTTGCACTATATTACCAAAAGTATTTCGGGACGCCTGCCTTTGCACGCACATGTACTTTAAGTGGTCGTCTTTTTTTTTAAATAACAAACATGTTATACTTCCCTCCACTGTGCAGGTCGTTTTGCACAGAGTGGCCCCGATCCTTGTCTTCGAGGGTCCCTCGGCGGCTGTCTCGGCTCCCCCCACAAGAACTTTCCACCTTCATGCGAGCTGTCTTGCATGGTGGTAAGTTCTTGCGGGCGCTCTCTCGTGATACAGCCTGGCGGCTATAGCCCCTCACTGTATCACTCGGCCCAGCCCCCCGGTGCACTGCGTCATTGGATATGATTAACAGCAGCGCGAGCCAATGGCTGCTCTGCTTTCAATCAACCAGTGAATGAGCCGAGAAGCCAGCGCGTTCATGGCGCGGGTCTTTCAAAGGGGTCAGGTAAGTAAACAGGGGACTCGGGGGGGGGGGGGGGGGGGGGTGCTAATGTTCGGATGTTTTTTCACCTTGGTGCATAGAATGCATTACGTTGAAAAAACATGTACCTTAAGGCGGAGGTTCACCCTAAAAAAATTATATACCATCCCATCCAGCATACTTGCGTCAGCTACAGTATGCTTTTTTTTTTTTTCCTGTACTTACCGTTTAATCGTTAATTTTCTTTTCATCCTCCCGCAGGGAATGAAGGGGCGTAGATGAATGACGTGCGGCTATGGCGCCTCACGCTTTCCGAAAATAGCCGGACTAGGACTCTGCTCTTCACGGCGCTATACGGCGCCTGCGCACAGACTAGGAGCTGACTGCGCAGGCGCCGTATATAGCCGAGTCCTAGGACGGCTATTTTCGGAAAGCATGACGCGCCATAGCTGCACGTCAATCATCTACGCCCCTTTATAGAAACGCCTATTCCCCGCGGGAGGATGAAAAGAAAATGGACGATTAAACGGTAAGTACAGAAGAAAAAAAAAAAAAAAACAGCATACTGTAGCTGACGCAAGTATGCTGGATGAGATGGTATATAATTTTTTTAGGGTGAACCTCCGCTTTAAGAAGCAAGGTATAATCGAAATTCGGTCATTTGGCCAGTTGGTTCGTTTTTCGGACAGTTAATGGGCACAAAATCGTTGATGTTTTTGAGCCGAAAAAAAAAAAGACAAGTTTGGATATTTTCTGCCAAACGGATGATAAATTGAAAGGTTAATGTGTTTCCCATCCGAACTGTTTGCACTAGGTATATTTAAGAAAAACGAACAAAAAATTTATTATTTTATTTCCACTGAAGGGTTTATCGGTCATTACATGATGTCACTATCGTTGGCTCTCGCGCCCAAATGTTTTTCGACAATGGGCTCGTCCGGTTTTTCGTTTAGTGTATGGCCAGCATTAGTAGTTGCGATGATATGTACAGTTTTACTAACATATGTCAAAGTTGCAAAACTGTGTTCAGGCTTTAAAATTTGTTTTACCTTCATGAAGGGGTTAAAAAAATGCAAATGTTAAAAAAAAAAAAAAAAATACCAAAGAGGATTTTTTTTATTTTGCTGTCCGTGTCACACGCACTCTCCGCTCCGCGACAGAGACCAGCAGAATTTGTGACATATAATTTCCTCTATGACTTCCTTTATGGGGACCATTCCAGGAAGAAGCTCCTTAACCCTTTCCGCTATAACCGCTATGCGCTCTGTGACCTGCCAATCGGCCTGTCAGCGGGTGAATATTCCGAAAAGTCATTTCCTGAGCATTCCACTTTCTGCGCAGTTCATCCTGGTAACAAGTGATCACAGATAGCAGCTGTTGGGTTACATTGACCTCTGATCCAGGTTGGAAATGATTTCTTCCCGATACATTCTTGAAATGTCACAATATTATATAACAGGATCATTTTTCAGAAAAGCTCAACTTTATCATTAAAAGCTGTTCAGTGACTTTGCCTAGGCTGAGATGTCATCGGTCTGCTGCAGGCAGGAGGAAGCATTTCCTCAGTCTCCTCTCCCCCAGTGATCACACTGTGCAGCAAGTAACAAGGTGAGAGGATGGAGGAGGAACCCATAACTTGTATAGAAAAGTCACCCTTTGGATGCACTTTATTGGAGTGCAGAAAGGATGAAATGTTAGAGGAAGGGGGAGGTTGTAGGCAGGGCCGCCATCAGTGTGTGTACGTATGTATGTATGATATATATGTGTGTTATTTATATGACCCAGATCTTTCCCAGCCTGTCTGCAGGGAAACATAAGCAGGAGGAGCGTCTAGTCATCTGCAGCTGGCCACATGTAAATAAAAAAAACTGCCTTTGGAATACAATGAATAAATATTATCAATAATATCAATCAATTAAAACTGCCTTTGGAATACAATGAATAAATATTATAAATAATATCAATTATTATCAATAATAAACTGTCATACAAATATATTTGAAATCAAATCTTTTATACTTTTCGGCAATACCATGGTGTGGGTGGATTACTGGCAGTCACAGGCTGTGTCACGCCCCTCCAGCCTGTGTCTTAGAATACGAGGGAAGTGAAGCCTCCACTAGTCTACATATAATATCCCACTCCCAATTGTGTTTAGCTGGTTAGTGAGCATGGAGGAGGAGGAGGGAGGGGGCGAGCTGTCATTTACCATTGTGTATACACCCACATGTGTGATGCTATAGTCTGCTCAGATGTGATAGGGAGGAAATGCTCAGTAAAGAAACTCACTGAGAAACGGAGCATGTGCAGAGCTGCCACCACAGCTGCAAAATCCTTAGCTGAATAGGGAACAGGGGATGCCTAGACGATGGAGGCGGAGAACCAGCAGGATCAACCAGTTTTTTTTGCAGAATATGGAAAACGAAAACCATAGAGACTGAGTGAATATGAACAGCATGTAATACACCATTTATTCATAGTTTTTTTTTTATGATGTGGGTTTAGTGACACTCTAATACAGTGGGCTCA
Organism: Rana temporaria; assembly: GCF_905171775.1. Taxonomy (NCBI): domain Eukaryota; kingdom Metazoa; phylum Chordata; class Amphibia; order Anura; family Ranidae; genus Rana; species Rana temporaria. Next base: position 34,956,957 of record NC_053496.1, read on the forward strand.
AAATTGCGGCCCGGGGGCCAGACGTGCCCCTTTGCTAGCCTTTATCCGGCCCTTGGGGTTCTATTCCTCCCACTGACACCAACAAGGAGGCACGATTTCTTCCACTTATGGCAATGATGGGGTACTATTCCATACTATTGGGGGCGCTACTCCTACTGACCACCAACCCTGAGGCCCTCATTTATTCTCACTGATGCTGTGCCCGGGACATTTTCTGCCCACACTGACCACAATCCGGCCCTCCTAAAGTCTGAAGGCCAATAAACTGGCCCTTAGTAAAGTTTGGAGACCCCCTGCTCTAATAGGTGGATGTCCGTCTAAAGGAGTGGGCTACATTTGCACGCAGAGACCACCCTAGGTAATGCCCACATGTGATGCTGAGGCGCCATGATTGCAAGAAATGAAATTCAATGAAAGTGGCATGCTGGGAACAGTAATCCATGTGTCTGCATCCAGTGTATCATGGCCGGTGTAGTGTTAGTTTGCTGCCTATCCTAGAATGCTTCGGAAATCACGTGGCGACCAACTGCGCATGCGCGATGCGTTCCAAACGCAAGTGTGATGCGTTCCAATGGATTTTCGACAGTGCACACCAGCGAACCCGGAATCAGGGCGACGTGGATTTAGAGGAAAGTGGCCAGTCGGCCTCACGTCCTCGCTTCGCTCGGACGGCTCGCTCCCCTCGCTCGGCCTCCTGGCTCTTTTTTTTAACATCCTCCAATCCACGGGGATGTTAAGGAAAGAGCCTGGATGCCGACCGAGGTTTCACTGGTGTGCACTGTCGTGAATCAATTGGAACGCATCGCATTTGCATTTGGAACGCATCGCGCATGCGCAGTTGGCCGCCACGTGACTTCCGGAGCATTCTAGGATAGGCAGCAAACTGTGACAATACACCGGCATGGCCCGGGCCCTCTGTCTGTAGCTAGCCGTGTATTGTGTTCTTTTTTTAGGACGGTGTTTACAAACTGCAAGCTATTTTTGTTGCGCATTGTATAATTTGCGTCCAGGGCTGGTTACATGGAGGCGCTCCGTGACCGAAATCACAAAGGCAATTGTAATGTTTGTTTCCCAATATAGAATGTCCAGCTGTTTCATAATGCGGAAGCTTCCCAGCAACAATGGGATCAACTTTTTTTTATTTTTTCCATTATTTTTAAAAGCACAGTGTCCTGTTCTCCAGAGAGGTCCAGAGCTGCCAGTGAACTGAAAAGCTGTGTTAATTTTGTTAACTAAAATCATTTTGTGGACTAAATTTAAAATGATTTTAGTCGACTAAAATACGACTAAAATGACTGAGATGACTAAAATATGACTAAAATACGACTAAAACTAAATTTGAAATTTTGATGTCATAATGAACACTGCACTACCACATAAGAATATGTAGGGGGCATCTAATAATTTACAAATAGAGCTTTCGTTTGGTGGTATTTGATCATCTCTGCGGTTTTTAGTTTTTGCGCTATAAACAAAAGAAGAGCAAACATTTATAAAAAAAACACTATTTTTTACTTTTTTATTCAATAAATATCACAATTTAAAAAAAAAATTAAAAAATGTCCTCAGTTTAGGCCAATAAGTATTCTTCTACATATTTTGGGTAAAACAAATCGCAATAATCGTATATTGATTGGTTTGCGCAAAAGTTATAGCGTCTACAAAATAGGTGATAGATTTATGGCATTTTTATTTTATTAATTTTTTTACTAGTATTGGCGGCGAGTTGCGATTTTTTTTTACTGTGACTGTGACATTGCGGAGAACACATCGGACACTTTTGACACGTTTTTTGGGACCATTCACATTTATACAGCGATTAATGCTATAAATATGCACTGATTACTGTGTAAATGTGACTGGCAGGGAAGGGGTTAACCACTAGGGGGCGTTGAAGGGGTTAATATGTTCCCTAAGGCGTGTTCTAACTGTAGGGGGGAGGAGACCGATGTGTGTTCCTCTGTACTGGGAACACACATTGGTCTCCTCACCTCTGACAGGAGGTGGATCTGATCAGATCCACACTCCTGCTGTGATTACCGACAATCGCGGGCACCTGGCGGCAATTGCGGCCGCTGGGCACCCGCGCCGGGTCACGAGCGTTGCCACGGGCGCCCTAGATCGCCGGGAAACGCAGGACGTCATATGGGTTAGAGCTACGATGGATGGATGGATGGATGGATGGATGGATGCTCTTCTGCTTGTCTTACCAGGCTTTAGATGCAATCTTTAATATCTCTTTAGGGCATTTTGTAGTCGATCTTCCAGTTGCTGCAAAATGACATTTTGTACAATGTTACAAAATTGTTTGTAAAATTATTTTGTACAATGTTTTTTTTTATTTAGATGATGCCAACAAATCTCCACAGCACAGGGCACCGGTTTCTGAAGGAGCTTTATAGTCTCTCCCACAGTCCTCAACCCTAACATGCACATCAAAGGCCATTTTTGTTGGCAGCCAGTAATCCGACCAGTATGTTTTTTGTATTGTTGAAGGAACCCGCACAGAAACAAACAGCCAAACGTCACGCAGGCCGCGTCCCTGGGAGAATTGTAATCAAGGACCCCGGCGCGGCAGTGCTAACCACTAAACCGCCGTGCTGCCTATAAAATAGTGAGGGGTGGGAATTGATTTACTGCAGCAGGAAACTCGGAACATTTTCTGTATTCCGTTCCGACACAAGCGTCTTTGTGGTTCCCTGTAGTGATCGTGAAGATACTTTGTACAGCGTAAAAATATCACTTTAACATTGGCAGATATTTTTTAGACTGTAATTTGCCTGTATTGTAAATGAGTGTTCCTCACCTTAAATAACGTGGCGTGTTGTACGTTCTCCTTGGCGTGGGCGCAATTATGTCCACTACGCTCTCGTTCTTTTTCAGATGTTTTGCAAACTTTCCTTTGTTTATTCAACAGCTACAATTGTTGTTACAGTTTGTTTTATTCACATTTGACCTCTAACAATCAGAAGCACCCATTGGCTGTACCCTCTGCACTCATTGGACATACGGACGGCGCCCATTGGTCCGTACCTCCTGTACTTGTTGAAAATATGAAATGCACGCACTGAACTCTCCCCCTGCACCTATTGCACTTATTTCCTGCACCCATTGGAAATATCCTCTGCCCCCAAAGGGCATACCCCCTACACCCATTGGAAATATGCCCCCAAAGGGCATACCCCCTACACCCATTGGAAATATCCTCAGCCCCTAAAGCGCATACCCCCTACACCCATTGGAAATATCCTCTGCCCCCAAAGGGATACCCACTACATCCATTAGACATACCCCTGTACTCACTGGACATATGGATGACACCCATTGGACTTGCCCCCTGTACCCATTAAATGTACCCTCCTACATCCTTTAGACATACAACTGCACTGATTAGACATATGGACGCCACCCATAGGATTTGCCCCCTGCACCCATTGTATTTAATCCCTGCTCCTATATAACGTACTCCCTGCACCTATTGAATTTACCCCTGAACACATTGAAAGCATCCCTACTCCCAAAGGACTTATCCCCTGCTACGTAGTTATATAGTTAGGTTGAAAAAAGACACAAGTCCATCTAGTTCAACCAAAAAAAATAATAATACAATCCTGTGACGGTATCGGTATGATATCCCCGTCAAAGATTCCCTTCTTCCATAAGAACATCACCCCAATATTCCACTAGGAGGGATATTCCTGAGATCGCCCATTAAGCCACACATTAGTCCAGGCTTACTGCTAGAACAAGACAGTGTTTAATGTTATAACACACAGCTTATATGTCATTTCCAAAACTGTTACAATGACAAATCTCCGCCCCCCTCACACTGGGGCTTCCATACAGATTATAGGCAGACACGACGGAGCCGAGTCTGAAAACACATTTTCTTTAGACAATGACATCAATGACGCTGAGTACTGAATACATTAACTAGACAACTCGACCCCTCATATAGAGAGATAATTACCACAATGAAGCAATCAGCATAATTAACATGAGCCACTTATCTAATCACAGTAACCAGTAAACACAGGGCTAGAACAATTAACATTTGAAACAGGACTGGCTGCAGAAGGGTAAATACCATTACAGCCTTAAACAAGCAGGGAGGATTAAACTGAAGCATATAGGTAAAAAGTCCATCACAATGGCCCCCCTTTTTCTCCCTGCTCCGGAAAACCCGGTTGGACCTTTCCTGGTCCAGTAGGGTTGACGGGTTCAGAGCTTTTAGTCCGAGGTTAACTCCGTTTGGCGTGACTGACCTCCCTTGGCAACTGCTTCAGACTCAGGTATGCCACCGGGTCGTCAGATCACACGCCGGTCAGTCCCCAAGTCTGTGTGTGATCTGCAGAGTCACCAGAAGTCAGTGTGAAGACGGCGAATGGGTCTGTGCGCCGCCATCTAGGTGTCCCGCTATGGGAGGGGGCAGGTTATGGCTCTGAAGTGACAATCACAGGAGATTCATAAAAAGAAAAAGTTATATTTGTTGAAATGCTGTAGCACTGGTGCTCAGAGTCCGGGGGGGGGGGAGGGGACTCAGAGCCCCATAAGGTCAGCCACCCCCTGCTCCCTCCGCAGCCGCCGGTTCTCCTCTTTGAGCTTCTCCAGCTCCATCTCCAGTTCATGGAGCCTGGGGGGGGTCAGCCCGCTGTGACCTCAGGTGGTTGTTCTCCTCCTCCATGCGGCTTATGCACTCCTCCAGCTCTATGTACTCACGGATCAGATCCTGCTTGCTCATTACCTGCAGGCTTTCCACGTGGTCCTTCATCATCAGGAACTGGGTGGTGGTGTAAGGGGCCACCGGTGGGCCCTTGGCGAACATCTCGGCCCGCATCTGGGACGCCCGCTGCGACTCCCTCTCCTCCAGTCGCTTCTTCTCCTCCCAGGTCAGCTTGTTATACGGCTTCCAGGACCTCTTCTTCTTGGGGGGTAGCCGGCGGTGCCTCTTTCTGCCCAGCTCCCTCCAGGGCCCCTCCGGCTAATGGCTGTCGCCCATGACCAGCTGACAATGGTGTTCCCTGTTGTCCGTAATACCAGATTGTACCGTGAGGACTTCGTAAATGGTGTCCAATGGTTCTTCCGGACCCAGCTCCTGGAGATCCCAAGCCGAGTCTACACAATGGGCTGCTGCTGGTGGGCGGTACCCTGGTTGAGACCAATTTGACCTGGTGTTGTCGTTCATGGGGCAATTCTGCTTGAAGTGACCCAGCTGTTTGCACCGGAAGCAGCGTTGTTCATTGTCCTCCTGGCGTGGATAGCGAGGGCTAGATGTCACCGGTCTGTTAGGAGGTTGGTATCTAGCGGCTGGTGGGTGTGAGGGCACCGTTGGTCGTGGAGGTTGTACCCGTGATGTGACCTGGTTTGTCTTGCGAGTATCCGCATATTCATCCGCCAACTTTGCGGCCTCTGGTAGAGTCATGGGCCTGCGATCTCTCACCCAATCTTTGACGTCCGTCTGGATGTGATTGTAAAATTGCTCCAGGAGCATTAGTTGCAAAATGTCCTCTGCGGTGGTGGCCTGGCTGCTGTTAACCCAGTTAGAGGCCGACAGGGACAACTGGCATGCCCATTCCGCGTAAGAGTCTTTCGTGGTTTTGCGTGAGTCCCTGAACTTCTGTCGGTGGGACTCTGGGGTTACTGCATAACGAGCCAGGAGCGCTTCTTTAACCCTGGCGTAGCTATGGATATCCTGATCTGGCACAGTCCGGAAAGCATCAGAAGCTTTGCCTGACAGTTTGCCTGACAATATTGCAACCCAGTCTCTTCTAGCTATTCGGTGCAGGTTACATTGTCGCTCAAAGTCTGCCAGGTAGTTATCAATCTCACAGTCCTTTTCATCAAAAGCTTTAAAAGCGCTAAACGGAATCTTCCTTGCGTCTGCTGTGCTGTACTCACTGTTTGGAGAATGTGCGGCTGCTTGTTGGACTGCTGCCAGTTTTAACTGTAGCTCTGCGTCTCTTATTTGTTTATCCTTCTGTAGCTCTGCGTTTACTAACAGGTCCATCACTTTCAGCACCACATCCGGCGTTGGGTTCGGGCCGAACCATGCTAGCTTCTCTCTCATTAGCTTGTTGGCTGGCGATTCCTCCTCCTGAATCACTGGTGTCTCCATCTCTTGTACTGCTGGCGTTGCTGCAATCCCGTCCTCCTGGTCTATCTCCATTGATTCTGCTATGATGACCCGTTCGGTTTTGTTGCTAGCAATCCTTCCAGTAGTTCTTCCAGTGTCTGCTTGGAATCCGGGTGTGAAGGGGAATAGAAGGGAAAATCCCACCGCTATCAACCAATTGTGACGGTATCGGTATGATATCCCCGTCAAAGATTCCCTTCTTCCATAAGAACATCACACCAATATTCCACTAGGAGGGATATTCCTGAGATCGCCCATTAAGCCACACATTAGTCCAGGCTTACTGCTAGAACAAGACAGAGTTTAATGTTATAACACACAGCTTATATGTCATTTCCAAAACTGTTACAATGACAAATCTCCGCCCCCCTCACACTGGGGCTTCCATACAGATTATAGGCAGACACGACGGAGCCGAGTCTGAAAACACATTTTCTTTAGACAATGACATCAATGACGCTGAGTACTGAATACATTAACTAGACAACTCGACCCCTCATATAGAGAGATAATTACCACAATGAAGCAATCGGCATAATTAACATGAGCCACTTATCTAATCACAGTAACCAGTAAACACAGGGCTAGAACAATTAACATTTGAAACAGGACTGGCTGCAGAAGGGTAAATACCATTACAGCCTTAAACAAGCAGGGAGGATTAAACTGAAGCATATAGGTAAAAAGTCCATCACAAATCCCATATACACAATCCTTCACCCACAGTTGATATGTCCCTGCTCCCAAAGTACGTATTCACTCACCCATTGGATATACCCCCTGCACCAATTAAAGTACTTCCTACACCAATTGCACTTACCCCCGGCACCCATTGGACATACTCCTGCGCCCATTGGACATATGGATGGCAACCACTGTATCTATTGTATGTAACCTCTGCACCTATATACCATACTCTCTGCACCTATTGAACTTACCCTTGAACCCATTGGATGTACCCCCTGTACCCGTTGGAAGTATCCCCTGGTCCCAAAGGAATTGCCCCCAGCACCCATTAGATGTACCACCTACATCCTTTAGACATACCCCTGCACTTAATAGACAGCTGGACGGCACTCATAGAACTTGCCCCCTGCACCCATTGTTTGCACCTATTGAATTTACCCCTGAACCCACTGAAAGTATCCCCTGCTCGCAAAGGACTTATCCCCTACCCTTTAGATGTATCCCCTACACCTATTAGATGTATCCTCTGCACTTGTGGAAGTATCCTCTAAACCCATTGAAAGTACTGTTCCCACTGGAAGTATCCTCTGCCCCCAAAGGATGTACCCATTAGTTCAGGGGTCTCAAACTGGTGGTCCTCCGGCTGTTGCAAAACTACAAGTCCCATCATGCCTCTGCCTGTGGGAGTCATGCTTGTAACTGTCAGCCTTGCAATGCCTCATGGGACTTGTAGTTTTTGCAACAGCTGGAGGCCCACCAGTTTGAGACCCCCACATTAGATGGACCACCTTCACCCATTGGACGTACCTGTTGCACTCATTAGAAGTGCACCCATTGGACATATCCTCTGCACTTGTTATATGTACCCTCTGAACCCATTGGATGTACTCCTGCACTCGAATGTACCACTTCACCCATTGGATGCACCCTCTTCACCCATTAGATGTACCCCTCTCCCCACAAAGAACGTACCCCTGCACCCATTGGATGTATCCCCTCTCCCTACCCCACAAAGGATGTACCCCTGCACCCATTGGATGTACCCCCTCTCCCTACCCCACAAAGCACGTACCCCTGCTGCACCCATTGGATGTATCCTTGCACTCATTAGATACACCCCCTTCACACATTGAATGTGCCCCCTGCACCCATCGGCTGTTCTGGTGCACTTATTGAAACATTTCCCCTGCTCTCTTTAACCACTTATTGGGGTCCCATGTGATATGATTGCGAAATGCCAACATGTCTTTGCTGATTCAGTTTTAATGACAGGTCCTCTTAACACACAAATAAAATACAATTCTTTCTCCAAATGGGATTTAATCACAAACATTAGAAGGATCTTTCATTCCTAG